>NC_053023.1:164718595-164747797 GCF_003073215.2 Triticum urartu | reverse complement strand
GGAGTCCTGAAAGTAAGAAAAAATTAAAAAAAGAATCCGGCAGCCCCTAGTACGTTTTAAGCCGTATTTTGGGCGTGCCGTTATTGTGCCCCTTCCCCTGTGCCCATGGTATTTCAAGGGCGTAGTTATGTAGGCACTGGTTTCGCTATGTCGCGAGAAGCTGGGGTTGGGGCCGCATTGCTACGCTTGCTCAGAGTGTGCCAGGCGGTCCTGCTGTGGGTTACTCCGGGCGCGCTTGGCAGTGTCTGGCTTTTTAACGGCCGGACTGGAGAATTGCCTAAGAAGGCTACTTTGTACTTCCGCTGCGAGAGCCGCCGTGTGCTCCTCCGTACGGAGGGAGCGTTCGGTGTTTCCGTTGACCGTGATTACTCCTCGAGGGCCTGGCATCTTGAGCTTGAGATATGCGTAGTGCGGCACCGCATTGAACTTTGCGAATGCGGTTCGTCCGAGCAGGGCGTGATAGCCACTGCGAAACGGGACTATATCGAAGATTAACTCTTCGCTTCGGAAATTGTCCGGGGATCCGAAGACCACGTCAAGTGTTACTGAGCCTGTACAGTTGGCTTCTACACCTGGTATAACGCCTTTAAAGGTCGTTCTTGTGGGCTTAATCCTTGAGGGATCTATGCCCATTTTCCGCACTGTATCCTGGTAAAGCAGGTTCAGGCTACTGCCGCCGTCCATGAGGACTCTTGTGAGATGAAATCCGTCGATGATTGGGTCGAGAACCAATGCGGCGAAGCCGCCATGACAGATGCTAGTGGGATGGTCCCTTCGATCAAAAGTGATCGGGCAGGAGGACCATGGGTTGAACTTTGGGGCGACTGGCTCCATCGCGTATACGTCCCGTAGCGCACGCTTCCGCTCCCTCTTGGGAATGTGGGTTGCGTATATCATGTTCACCGTCCGCACTTGTGGGGGAAAGCCCTTCTGTCCATTGTTGTTCGGCGGCCTGGGCTCCTCCTCGTCGTCGCTGTGCAGCCCCTTGTCTTTGTTCGGCTCTTAACTTGCCTGCCTGCTTGAACACCCAACAATCCCTGTTAGTGTGATTGGCTGGCCTTTCGGGGGTGCCATGTATCTGGCACAAGCGGTCGAGTATTCGGTCCAAACTGGACGGGCCCTGAGTATTCTTTTTGAATGGCTTTTTCCGCTGACCGGATTTATAGCCTTTGAATCCGGCATTGACTGCCGTGTCTTCATTGCTGTCGCTGCTAACGCGGCGTTTTTGCTTATTCCGACGTGTCCTGCCACTTTTGTCCTTGGTATCCGAATTACCAGGGTTCTTTGATAAGTTGTTACTGCGAGCTAGCCAGCTGTCTTCTCCCGCGCAAAAGCGGGTCATGAGTGTCGTGAGGGCTGCCATGGATTTCGGCTTTTCCTGTCCCAGGTGCCGGGCAAGCCACTCGTCGCGGATGTTATGCTTGAAGGCTGCTAGGGCCTCTGCGTCCGGACAGTCGACTATCTGGTTTTTCTTTGTTAGGAACCGTGTCCAGAATTTCTGGCCGATTCCTCTGGCTGCTGAATTATGTGGCTTAAGTCGTCGGCATCCGGTGGTCGCACGTAAGTGCCCTGGAAGTTGTCGAGGAATGCGGCTTCCAGGTCCTCCCAAGAACCGATTGAGTCTGCTGGCAAGCTGTTAAGCCAATGCCGGGCCGGTCCTTTAAGTTTGAGCGGGAGGTATTTGATGGCGTGTAGATCATCGCCGCGTGCCATGTGGATGTGAAGGAGATAATCCTCGATCCATACCGCCGGATCTGTTGTGCCATCGTATGATTCGATGTTTACGGGTTTGAAACCCTCTGGGATTTTATGATCCATTACTTCATTCGTGAAGCATAGCGGGTGTGCGGCGCCTCTGTACTGGGCTATATCACGACGCAGCTCGGAAGAGCTATGTCTGTTGTGTTCGCCCGGCCGGATTTGTTGTATCCGGAGTGAAGATCATCGTCACGTGCCGTAGGGCGCCTGCGCGATCCGTAGATCGATCTTGTTTGTCTTGCCTTATCCTCCAGTATGTCTCGCAGGTCTGGCGCATTTTCCCGTGCCTTAGTTGAGCGGCGTCGGGGCATGGCTTGGGTGGAGGGCCGAGAGGCCTCTCTGTCGCGGCCGCGAGGTGGCCGGTCTGCCATGTCGTGCGCTGGTGATGTAGGTGCTTCCTCCTCTGATCGGGGTAGCGGCCTGCGCTTTGGGTAACTCTTGGAGGGGCGTTCGAGTTCATACTCTTCGGCCGCAAGGACTTCAGTCCATCTGTCAGCTAGCAAATCTTGGTCAGCTCTAAGCTGTTGCTGCTTTTTCTTGAGGCTGCTTGCCATGGCTAAAAGCCTGCGTTTGAAACGCTCTTGTTCGGCGGGGTCTGATGGTACGACGAATTCGTCGTCATCGAGGCTTGCCTCGTCTTCGGAGGGAGGCATATAGTTATCATCCTCGACCTCTCGGTCTGCCGCTCTCTCATGAGGGCTGGCTTCTCCATCTTCCTGTGCCGAATCTTGCTGGGGTGGGTGTTCTTCGGCGCTATCCGGGGTAGTATTATCTCCCGTGCCGGAATCACCGTTTTTGCTTTGGCGGGATTTAGAGCGGCGCCGCTGACGCCGGCGCTTTGGCTGTTTCTTGGAGGTGTCATCCCCCGCTGTTCCATCGCCATCTCCATCTTTTGGAGTATCCACCATATATATGTCATATGACGAGGTGGCCTTCCAGCGCCCTACAGGTGCTGGTTCCTGTTCGTCTCCTACATCGTCGTCCATACCGTCGATGTCTTCGGAGCCGAAGTCAAGCATGTCGGTTAAATCGTCGACAGTGGCTACAAAGTGGGTGGTGGGTGGGCTTTGAACTTCTTCATCGTCCGTATCCCATCCTCGCTGACCGTAATCCGGCCAGGGCTCTCCTGATAAAGAGAGAGACTTGAGAGAATTCAGGATGTCGCCAAAAGGCGAGTGCTGAAAGATGTCCGCGGCGGTGAACTCCATTATCGGCGCCCAATCGGATTCGATTGGCAGGGGCGCGGGGGGTTCGGAGTCCGGGGAGGAGTCCGGATCCTCGGAGTCACGGGTCATGCAGAGTGCGGGGCTGGCGCTCCGGCTCGATCGCCTTTGAGATCGCAGCCCCGAGGTGACGTCCAACCGCTCATCCTCGATTGGCGCAATAGGCTCCGAGTTAGGGGTCGGAACCGGTGCGTGTGCGGCCTCCAGGACACTGTCCGGAGGCAGAGCTAGATCATGCCCCTCGAGATAGTGCGGCGCGCTTGGCCGTGGCTCGAACCCGTCGAAGATCAAGTCTCCGCGGATGTCAGCCGTGTAGTTTAAGCTTCCAAACCTGACTTGATGGCCAGGGGCGTAGCTTTCGATCTGCTCCAGGTGGCCAAGCGAATTGGCCCGCAGTGCGAAGCCGCCGAAGACGAAGATCTGTCCGGGGAGAAAAGTCTCACCCTGGACCTCATCGTTGTTGATGATCAAGGGAGCCATCGGGCCTAAAGGCGACGACACAGAGGAACTCTCAATGAAAGCACCAATGTCGGTGTCAAAACCGGCGGATCTCGGGTAGGGGGTCCCGAACTGTGCGTCAAGGCCGGATGGTAACAGGAGGCAAGGAACACGATGTTTTACCCAGGTTTGGGCCCTCTTGATGGAGGTAAAACCCTACGTCCTGCTTGATTAATATTGATGATATGGGTAGTACAAGAGTAGATCTACCACGAGATCAAGGAGGCTAAACCCTAGAAGAGCTAGCTATGGTATGATTGTTGTATAATGGGGTTGATGGTCTATGGACTACAACCTCCGGTTTTATATAGACACGGATAGGGTTAGGGTTAACACAGAGTCGGTTACATGTAGGAGATCTTGAATATCCCGCATCGCCAAGCTTGCCTTCCATGCAAGGAAGTCCCCATCCGGACAACGGGACGAAAGTCTCAATCCTTGTAATCTCATAGTCCTGGAGTCCGGCTGAAGGTATAGTCCGGCTACCCGGACACCCCCTAATCTAGGAATCCCTCACAAACCTTTGTGAAGGAGGGAGAGGGTGCTACTAAGGAGAAGAAGAAGAACACCGTGAGGGGTAGTGATGCCAAGAAGGGCAATGCTTCCCTTCCCAACAAAGCCGGCGACTTTAACCCTTCTTATGTGTTGTGCCGTGCTAGTGATGGGCATGTTTATGCCAAATTTGTTGGTTCTCCTTATGAGTACACTGAATGGTCTATTTGGGTTCCTAAGACCCTTGTTACTAACATCAAAGGACCCATTACAAAATGGGTACCTAAAACCAAGCATTGATCTCTTGTAGGTGTTTGCATCCGATGGGGGATCATGGTTGCTCGATAGTGGAGCTACTAATCATATGACCGGAAGCAAGGACTTGGTGGTCGACATGCAAAAGATTCCATCCATGCCCACCAACGTCGAGTGGGGTGACGCCTGGTCCTCTAAGGTATTGGGACTCGGCAAGGTTGTCATTTCTCATGATCTCACGATCGAGAAGGTCATGTTTGTTGAGTCCCTTGCATACAATTTACTTTCTGTTCTTCAACTTGCACTCATGGGTTTTGCCACATTCTTTGATGTTGATACTGTGGCCCTCTTGTGGAGCAAGACTCTTAAAGTAGCCTTTGTTGGGCATGTCGAAAATGGTCTCTATGTGATTAACTTTTCGGAGCGACTCACTAAGACCGCGACATGCCTAATGGCTAAAGTTCACGTGGGATGGCTTTGGCATCGCCGCTTAGCCCATGTCAATATGAGATCTTTTCAAAGTCTTCTCAAGGGGGACCATGTTCGTGGACTAACAAATGTTAGTTTTGCAAAGATCATGCTTGCAGTGCTTGTATCGAAGGAAAGCTACATGAAAAGGCTCACCCTCCCACGACTATCATTTACTCGAACAGGCCTTTGGAGCTCCTTCACATGGATCTCTTTGGGCCTCCATATTTTGATAGTCTTGGGGGTAGGAAGTATTGCTTGGTGATTGTGGATGATTATTCAAGATACACTTGGGTATATTTCTTCAAGAGGAAGAGTGAGACCCAACAAGCCGTCATTGACTTTGCAAATGAAGCTCAACGTCAACACAATGCAAAGATCTTAACAATAAGAAGTGACAACGGCACCGAGTTCAAGAACTACACCTTGGATGAGTTTCTTAGTGATGAGGGGATCAAGCATCAATATTCTGCACCTTACACCCCTCAACAAAATGGTGTAGCGGAGAGGAAGAAGCGGACGTTGATGGATGCATCAAGGACCATGATGGCGGAGTTCAAGTCTCCATACAACTTTTGGGCCGAAGCCATCAACACCGCGTGTCATGCATCCAATCAGCTCTACCTCCGCAAAGGCTTGAACAAGACTCCATATGAGATACTCACCGGTAACAAGCCCAACCTCAAGTACTTCCGGGTGTTCGTGTGTAAGTGTTTCATTCTCAAGAAAGGTGTGCATTTGTATAAATTTGAGGCTAGAGCTCACGAGGGCATATTTGTTGGTTATGCTACAAACTCCCATGCTTACCGTGTCCTCAATAAGTCCACGAGACTTATTGAGGAAACATGTAACGTGGAGTTTGATGAGAATAAAAGCTCCCAAGTGGAGCAAAGTGGCACTTGTGATGTAGGTGATGAAATTCCTCCCCAAGCCATAAGAAGAATGGGTGTTGGTTTTATCCTACCCATTGAGGATCCCCTTGTGGCCGAAGGAGAAGGACAATGTTCCACTCACGTGGAGCCATCACCAACTCAAGGCCCACACGCTTTCGAAGAACAAAGTGAAGGCCCTCAACCTCACGAACAAGACCAAGGGCAAGATCAACCTCAAGATGGTGTTGAATCGCCAAGCGATGCCCAAGGTCAAGTTCTATCATCCAAGCAAGTTCAAGATCAAGAACGAGCTCAAAACGACGCTCAAGATGATCAAGATCAAGTGGCCGCTCCTCAACTCTCTCCAGAAGAGGAATTAGAGCGTCGTGCCGCCAAGATCGCATCCAAGCTATCCACCAAAGATCATCTCATGACAAATGTGCTTGGAAGCTTAAGAAAGGGGGTAAGCACTGGTAGACAATTAGCAAACTATTGTGAACATCACGTGTTTGTCTCTTGTGTTGAGCCCCAAAAGGTCTATGAGGCGCTCGAGGATCCGGATTGGCTCAATGCCATGCATGAAGAACTCAACAACTTCGAGCACAACAAGGTGTGGAGATTGGTGCCAAGGCCAATGAGGAACCATAATGTCATTGGAACCAAGTGGATATTCAAGAACAAGCAAGATGCTCATGGGATTATCATTCACAACAAGGCTCGTTTGGTAGCACAAGGATACTCCCAAGTCGAGGGTATCGACTACGGTGAAACCTTTGCTCCTGTTGCTCGCCTTGAATCCATTCGCATGTTGATTGCATATGCTTCTCATCATAACTTTAAGTTACAACAAATGGATGTGAAGAGTGCTTTTCTTAATGGTCCTATTAATGAGTTGGTATATGTCAAGCAACCCCCCAGGTTCGAGGATCCCTACTTTCCCGATCATGTGTATCAAATTGATAAGACACTCTACGGCCTTAAGCAAGCCCCACGTGCGTGGTATGACCACCTTACCGAGTTGTTGCAAGATTGTGGTTTTGAAATTGGGAAAATCGACCCACTCTTTGGTTTGTGGTTTACTAAGAACGTCAAAGGGGAGTTGTTTGTGTGCCAACTATATGTTGATGATATTATCTTTGGTTCCCCCAACAAAGCTTTCAATGAGGAATTTGCCGCGCTCATGACCTCCAAGTTCAAGATGTCCATTATGGGAGAGTTGAAGTTCTTTCTCGGGTTCGAAGTCAAGCAACGAAGAGAAGGAACCTTCATCAACCAAGCCAAATACACTCAAGACATGCTCAAGAGATTCAAGCTAAGTGATGTCAAGCCGGCGTCCACTCCTATGCCCGTCAAATGCCAACTTCACATAGATCCCAATGGTAAAGCAGTGGATCAAAAGGTATATCGCTCCATGATTGGCTCCTTGCTTTACCTTTGTGCATCTAGACCGGATATCATGTTGAGTGTGGGAATTTGTGCATGGTTTGAAGCCGCACCTAAGGAAAGTCACTTTGTGGTGGTCAAGCAAATCTTTCGATATTTGGCTCATACCCCAAACTTTGGCTTATGGTACCCAAGAGGAGCAAACTTCAAGCTTGTAGGTTATTCGGACTCGGATTGGGCGGGAGACAAAGTGGATAGGAAGTCCACTTCCGGAGGGTGCCAATTTCTTGGTTGCTCTTTGGTGAGTGGTCTTCCAAGAAGCAAAGTTGCGTGTGTCTCTCGTCCACGGAAGCAGAGTATGTGGCTGCGGTAGTTGTCGTGCACAACTTCTATGGATGAGGAAAACTTTAAAGGATTACGGTGTCTGTCAGGACCCCGATTCTAAGTCACACCGATCTAGCATGTAACACATCATATCACTTTGCGGCCTCACGCACGGTATTCCCACGGGTGCCACCTTACCTGGCCCGGGACCGTTTGCGCCTTTGGCTCACGTATATGATAGTGTTGCTAGCATCCATATGACAAAGAACCCGGGCCGACATGGCTAGTCGTGAACCCAAAGCGGCACTAACCTATGGGGACAGGCATACATGAATCACATCGAGCATGTCGGTCAGCAGCGTGTGAATCCGGGCTGTAGCCCTGGGCTAACAGGACTCCGGGAACCCGGGCTGTAGCAGGCTAGACAGGACTCCGGATGTCACCGCCTGACATTTCCCTGAAGGAACAGACACAGGAACGAAGTAAAACACATGCCGGCCAGACAAGTGTCCTGAGTAGTAGTGCTGGGCTAACAGGACTCCGGTGAACCGGGCTGTAGCGGACTACTATGGCTCATGGAAGCACTAGACTACATTTACTACATTTCCCCATAAGAGAGACTGCGAAGGATAAACAACTAGATTGTCGGATCCCACACATGCCAAGCATTTCAGTCATACACACAATATGCTCGACATGTGTAAATACAACATGGCATCACAACATAACTTTACGACTCAAGTATTTATTCATTAGGCTCCGAGGAGCGAGATATTACAAACATGGGTCTCATGACCCAACATTCAGAGCATACAAGTCAAAGCACATGCAGAAGCTTAACTTGTCTGAGTATAGACAACTAAAAATGAAGAAGGTTGAGGAGCCTGACTATCTACCAGACCCTCCCAAGGGTACAAGATCGTAGCTGAGGTAACAAGCTAAACATCGAAGCCCACGTGGAACTACTAGCGAGATTGAAGTCTCTCTGCAAAACATAAAATAAGCAAACGTGAGTACAAATGTACCCAGCGAGACTTACATCAGAACTAACCACATATGCACCGGTATCAACAAAGAGGGTGGTGGAGTTTAACTGCAGCAAGCCAGCTTTGACTCAGTGGCTAACCTGAACTACGACTACAAGTAACTCTTTTGAGGTGGCGCACACGAGTCCACAAATTCACCATACCAATACACCACTATGGATCCGCTCCCGTCTCCCTGCGAGAACGCCATCCATAGCACTCACGCTTATCTTGCGAGTTTTAGAGTATCCACTTTCACTTGTCTATGAACTATGCAAGGGGTCCAAGTTTCCATATCCGAGGAATCCGGCTATTCGAATAGATAATGATAACCCTGCAGGGGTGTACTTCTTCACACACGCTCTTGCCACTTATCACCCTGTACTCGTCATGTACCTCGGCAACCTTCAAGCGGAAGCCAGGCGAGGGAGTCAGCCACGACCTGACTAACCAACAAGTCTCTAGTCCAAGTTTATCGCCTATTCGGGTTCCATCCGCAAGGAGATCCGGCCGGGGTGTCTCTCACGGCCCCAAACGATGTGAGCAGGGTTCCCAAGCCCACCATCCAGGTGCCACTTGGTACACCATGCCACGGTGCCTAGTCTGTCCCAAGCCCACCTGTACCGGGTGCCACTTGGTAGACTACTAACACTACCTACAAACACCAGAAACTAGTTGCAACTCCTGGACAGAGATCGAGTTGATTAATAAGTCGAGAGAGCTTGGAGCGCCCGGAGCCCAATGTGTGGTAGTAACTGTTCATGGATCACAAACACAGAACTCAGTTCCTAAGAACGGCTGCAATAAGACAACCCACCATGTACTCCTACATGGCCTCTCACCGCTACCTTTACCAAATCGTGTTCACACACTTAGCTCTCAACAGTAGGACATGTTCACCACATTCCAATTCATCCCTGATGAATTAGACCTGACTCAACTCTAGGCAGTAGCAGGCATGACAAACAAACATGAATGAGTAGGCACATCAGGGCTCAAACAACTCCTACTCATGCTAGTGGGTTTCATCTATTTACTGTGGCAATGACAGGTCATGCAGAGGAAAGGGTTCAGCAACCGCGGCATGTAACAGTTGAAACGTTGTTGTTCTAATGCAGTAAAAGAGAGCAGGAGCGAGAGAGTGGGCTTGTATCGGAATGAACAAGGGGTTTTTTGCTTGCCTGGCACTTCTGAAGATACCATTGGGTCTTCATCAGTGTCAACGATCACAACGTCGGTACAACATCTATCGAGAGGGGACAAATACTGGCAACAGAGAAAGAAACACAATCAATGCAATGCACAATATGATGCATGATCATGACATGTCAATATGCTGTGGTTTGAGCTAATGCAACTAGCAACATGTTAAATGGAGTTGGTTTGAACCCTAGGTTCAAATTCAAACTCCATATGTGAGAGTTTAAATTCCATTTATGTGAATTGGCCTAAACAGCAGCCATAAGTTGTTCTAACATGCATGAAAATGCCATAAACAGATTCCTTGATTTTTTCTGATAATTTTTCATATATAAATTATTTCATTTGGAGTTATAGATTATTTTCTATGATTTTTAGAAGTTTTAGCTATTTTCTGAAATAAATAAATCATTTGTAATTTATTTAAAATCCCAGAAAAGCTTTAATGCATCAGCATTGTGCAAGGGTGATGTCAGTGGGTCAATTTGTCGGCCAGGTCAAACCTGACCTCTGGGACCCGCAGGTCAGTGACTCAGCTAATTGACTGAGTTAATTAGCCCTAAGCTAACGCTAACTAAAATGTCAGCAGGGCTGGGCCCACATGTCAGTGAGTCAATGGGTTAACTAAGTTAATTAATCACTAATTAAACTAACAGTAATTAAACAGGGGCCTGGGCCCACACGTCAGGACCTAGGGGAGGTCAAACCGGGGTCTCCCCGGGCCAGTGGGGTCAACCCTGCCGGTCAAAGCGGTCCACCCGCCGGCGTCTAGCCGCCGGCGAGCGACGGCTGCTACGGCGTGCAATAGAAGGAACGGAGAGGGGGAGGAGGAGTAGGAGCTCACTGCGATTGCGATGAGGCCAATGGCGAGCTCGGGGAGGAACCGGAGCGAAGCGGGGCGGCGAGGGGATCTCCGGCGACCCGAGGAGGATGAAGGAGTCGGGGACGGTGCTTCGAGGCGTCCGGCGGGGAGCGGCTCGGTGGAGAGGAAGAGGAGGACACGTCGGTGCTTCTGGGCTGCTCGAGGGCCAGCGCGGAGGAGAAGCTGCGAGGCGTCGTGGTGGCCAGGCGACGCAGGCAGGCAGCTTGGTGGCGTGGCGCCCGCACGTGCGCCGTGCGTTGTCCCTCCTCTGCCTACTGGCAGAGGTTGGGGATGACTGGCACGGCCAGGTGGGCTGGGCCGGCACATGGGCCGCACAGGTAAGTGGAGGTTGGCTTTTCTCTCTCTCTCTCTTTCTAATTCTTTCTATTTTCTATTATCTGTAATTGTTTTGGATTTATTAAAAATGCCAGAGCATTTTCAAAAATCATGAGACTGCTTGTGGCCACTTTTGGATAATTTCCAACAGCAAACATTTCAGTTCATGAATATTGGGACATTTAAAATATTTTATAGCATTTAATGTCCAAATGCAAATAGAGTATGATTTAATTCAGAGCCCAAATAGGTCATGGAAAAATGTGCATCACCTCTGGTTACTGGTTACAACATTTTCCATAAATGATGAACATTTTTGAAAGCCATTTGGATTTACTGAAAATATTTTGGTTGAACCTAGTGAATTCCTTTAATGCTAGGGTTTAGGCAATCCCCATTTCAAGTTTCTTTCAAAGTTTAAACATGATGGCATGATGAGCGAGCAGAGTCAGGCAAGGGCTAAACTGGGGCTGTGACAGCTCACCCCCACTAAACAAGAATCTCTTCCCGAGATTCAAGCGTAGGGTAAGGTGAAGGGGGAAACACAAGCTATTATAATCTTCACGATCCAGGTTGCACCTCATAAGGTGGTTGATTCGTTGCATACGTTGATCTTGACATCCTCGCTTTTGAGATCTTCATCCATGCGGTGATGGCGGAAATAAACTCTACCAGGATTGATCTTCTCAAATATCAAACTATACAATCCCGACTCGTGGAATGAGATGTTGAAACATCTCGAGTTGAGACACAAAACACATCGAGAGGGATGGAAGAACAAATGACGGGGTTTGATTTGGTGGGCAACAATTCCACGCTTAGTAAGATGGTGAATGGTGTCAGGGTGGCGGGGAAATAATTGTCATGATCCCATAACGGAGCACCTTGGAAGGGTGACTCGAAGAACTATTCCCTTAAGTGGCAAAAAGAATTACTTTTGATCCATAGATCATTGGAACTCTTCTCACCAGCCTGAGGCAATTTACGAATGATCGTTTGACAGAGCTTGAAGAAATGACGTACTTGGACTAGAATGGATGATGTGGACTACCTTGTTGAGGACAATGCAATGGATGATTTTTGCTTATCACCTGAAATGAATGGGACCCATGGCAGACTGACACAATGACGGGTGAAAGCTGGGACAAAATGCAAAATACTGGAATTGACCCAACCTTCAATATCTGCCTGAGATTCCAGATCTGGTTTGGTAATGGGATGTTTCAGACAAGCATGTCTGAAGAAGAAAGTTGCAACACAAAACGACGAGATGACGTTGCGAGATTCTCGGAATGAACTATTCTCTCACATACAAACGCCCGAAACAGGAATTAGGGAGAAGGACGATCGGCGACAGATAGCTACTGAAGAGAGATGCAGATGACAGACGTGAATGAGAGAGGAGGAGGAAAAGAAAGAGGATAGTTCATTTCCCGAGAATCTCGCAACGTCATCTCGTCGGTTTGTGTTGCAAACTTTCTTCTTCAGACATGCTGTCTGAAACATCCCATTACCAACCAGATCTGAATCTCAGGCAGATATGAAGGTTGGGTCAATCCCAGTATTTGCATTTTGTTCCCAGCTTGCACCCGTCATTGTGTCAGTCTGCCATGGGTCCCATTCATTTCAGGTGATAAGCAGAAATCATCCATTGCGTTGTCCTCAACAAGGTAGTCCACATCATCCATTCTAGTCCGAGTACGTCATTTCTTCGAGCTCTGTCAAACGATCATTCGTAAATTGCCTCAGGCTGGTGAGAAGAGTTCCAATGATCTATGGATCAAAAGTAATTCTTTTTGCCACTTAAGGGAATAGTTCTTCGAGTCACCCTTCCAAGGTGCTCCGTTATGGGATCATGACAATTATTTCCCCGCCACCCTGACACCATTCACCATCTTACTAAGCGTGGAATTGTTGCCCACCAAATCAAACCCCGTCATTTGTTCTTCCATCCCTCTCGATGTGTTTTGTGTCTCAACTCGAGATGTTTCAACATCTCATTCCACGAGTCGGGATTGTATAGTTCGATATTTGAGAAGATCAATCCTGGTAGAGTTTCTTTCCGCCATCACCGCATGGATGAAGATCTCAAAAGCGAGGATGTCAAGATCAACGTATGCAACGAATCAACCACCTTATGAGGTGCAACCTGGATCGTGAAGATTATAATAGCTTGTGTTTCCCCCTTCACCTTACCCTACGCTTGAATCTCGGGAAGAGATTCTTGTTTAGTGGGGGTGAGCTGTCACAGCCCCAGTTTAGCCCTTGCCTGACTCTGCTCGCTCATCATGCCATCATGTTTAAACTTTGAAAGAAACTTGAAATGGGGATTGCCTAAACCCTAGCATTAAAGGAATTCACTAGGTTCAACCAAAATATTTTCAGTAAATCCAAATGGCTTTCAAAAATGTTCATCATTTATGGAAAATGTTGTAACCAGTAACCAGAGGTGATGCACATTTTTCCATGACCTATTTGGGCTCTGAATTAAATCATACTCTATTTGCATTTGGACATTAAATGCTATAAAATATTTTAAATGTCCCAATATTCATGAACTGAAATGTTTGCTGTTGGAAATTATCCAAAAGTGGCCACAAGCAGTCTCATGATTTTTGAAAATGCTCTGGCATTTTTAATAAATCCAAAACAATTACAGATAATAGAAAATAGAAAGAATTAGAAAGAGAGAGAGAGAGAAAAGCCAACCTCCACTTACCTGTGCGGCCCATGTGCCGGCCCAGCCCACCTGGCCGTGCCAGTCATCCCCAACCTCTGCCAGTAGGCAGAGGAGGGACAACGCACGGCGCGCGTGCGGGCGCCACGCCACCAGGCTGCCTGCCTGCGTCGCCTGGCCACCACGACGCCTCGCAGCTTCTCCTCCGCGCTGGCCCTCGAGCAGCCCAGAAGCACCGACGTGTCCTCCTCTTCCTCTCCACCGAGCCGCTCCCCGCCGGACGCCTCGAAGCACCGTCCCCGACTCCTTCATCCTCCTCGGGTCGCCGGAGATCCCCTCGCCGCCCCGCTTCGCTCCGGTTCCTCCCCGAGCTCGCCATTGGCCTCGTCGCAACCGCAGTGAGCTCCTGCTCCTCCTCCCCCTCTCCGTTCCTTCTATTGCACGCCGTAGCAGCCGTCGCTCGCCGGCGGCTAGACGCCGGCGGGTGGACCGCTTTGACCGGCAGGGTTGACCCCACTGGCCCGGGGAGACCCCGGTTTGACCTCCCCTAGGTCCTGACGTGTGGGCCCAGGCCCCTGTTCAATTACTGTTAGTTTAATTAGTGATTAATTAACTTAGTTAACCCATTGACTCGCTGACATGTGGGCCCAGCCCTGCTGACATTTTAGTTAGCGTTAGCTTAGGGCTAATTAACTCAGTCAATTAGCTGAGTGACTGACCTGCGGGTCCCAGAGGTCAGGTTTGACCTGGCCGACAAATTGACCCGCTGACATCACCCTTGCGCAATGCTGATGTATTAAAGCTTTTCTGGGATTTTAAATAAATAAGAAATGATTTATTTATTTCAGAAAATAGCTAAAACTTCTAAAAATCATAGAAAATAATCTATAACTCCAAATGAAATAATTTATATATGAAAAATTATCAGAAAAAATCAAGGAATCTGTTTATGGCATTTTCATGCATGTTAGAACAACTTATGGCTGCTGTTTAGGCCAATTCACATAAATGGAATTTAAACTCTCACATATGGAGTTTGAATTTGATCCTAGGGTTCAAACCAACTCCATTTAACATGTTGCTAGTTGCATTAGCTCAAACCACAGCATATTGACATGTCATGATCATGCATCATATTGTGCATTGCATTGATTGTGTTTCTTTCTCTGTTGCCAGTATTTGTCCCCTCTCGATAGACGTTGTACCGACGTTGATCGTTGACACTGATGAAGACCCAATGATATCTTCAGAAGTGCCAGGCAAGCAAAACCCCCTTGTTCATTCCGATACAATCCCACTCTCTCGCTCCTGCTCTCTTTTACTGCATTAGGACAACAACGTTTCAACTGTTACATGCGGTAGCTTGAACCCCTTTCCTCTGCATGACCTGTCATTGCCACAGTAAATAGATGAAACCCACTAGCATGAGTAGGAGTTGTTTGAGCCCTGATGTGCCTACTCATTCATGTTTGTTTGTCATGCCTGCTACTGCTTAGAGTTGAGTCAGGTCTGATTCATCGGGGATGAATTGGAATGTGGTGAACATGTCCTACTGTTGAGAGCTAAGTGTGTGAACACGATTTGGTAAAGGTAGCGGTGAGAGGCCATGTAGGAGTACATGGTGGGTTGTCTCATTGCAGCCGTCCTCAGGAACTGAGTTCTGTGTTTGTGATCCATGAACAGTTACTACCACACATTGGGCTCCGGGCGCTCCAAGCTCTCTCGACTTATTAATCAACTCGATCTCTGTCCAGGAGTTGCAACTAGTTTCTGGTGTTTGTAGGTAGTGTTAGTAGTCTACCAAGTGGCACCCGGTACAGGTGGGCTTGGGACAGACTAGGCACAGTGGCACGGTGTACCAAGTGGCACCCGGATGGTGGGCTTGGGAACCCTGCTCACATCGTTTGGGGCCGTGAGCGACACCCCGGCCGGATCTCCTTGCGGATGGAACCCGAATAGGCGATAAACCTGGACTAGAGACTTGTTGGTTAGTCAGGTGTGGCCGACTCCCTCGCCCGGCTTCCGCTTGAAGGTTGCCGAGGTACATGACGTGTACAGGGCGATAAGTGGCGAGAGCGTGTGTGAAGAAGTACACCCCTGCAGGGTTATCATTATCTATTCGAATAGCCGGATTCCTCGGATATGGAAACTTGGACCCCTTGCATAGTTCATAGACAAGTGAAAGTGGATACTCTAAAACTCGCAGATAAGCATGAGTGCTATGGATGCGTTCTCGTAGGGAGACGGGAGCGGATCCATAGTGGTGTATTGGTATGGTGAATTTGTGGACTCGTGTGTGCCACCTCAAAAGAGTTACTTGCAGTCGTAGTTCAGGTTAGCCACTGAGTCAAAGCTGGCTTGCTGCAGTTAAACTCCACCACCCTCTTTGTTGATACCGATGCATATGTAGTTAGTTCTGATGTAAGTCTTGCTGGGTACATTTGTACTCACGTTTGCTTATTTTATGTTTTGCAGAGAGACTTCAATCTCGCTAGTAGTTCCACGTGGCTTCGACGTTTAGCTTGTTACCTCAGCTACGATCTTGTACCCTTGGGAGGGTCTGGTAGATAGTCAGGCTCCTCAGCCTTCTTCATTTTTAGTTGTCTGTACTCAGACAAGTTAAGCTTCCGCATGTGCTTTGACTTGTATGCTCTGAATGTTGGGTCATGAGACCCATGTTTGTAATATCTCGCTCCTCGGAGCCTAATGAATAAATACTTGAGTCGTAGAGTTATGTTGTGATGCCATGTTGTATTTACACATATCGAGCATATTGTGTGTATGATTGAAATGCTTGGTATGTGTGGGATCCGACAATCTAGTTGTTTATCCTTGCCTCTCTTATGGGGAAATGTAGTCTAGTGCTTCCATGAGCCATAGTAGTCCGCTACAGCCCGGTTCACCGGAGTCCTGTTAGCCCAGCACTACTGCTCAGGACACTTGACTGGCCGGCATGTGTTTCACTTCGTTCCTGTGTCTGTCCCTTCGGGGAAATGTCACGCGGTGACATCCGGAGTCCTGCCTAGCCTGCTACAGCCCGGGTTCCCGGAGTCCTGTTAGCCCAGTGCTACAGCCCGGATTCACACGCTGCTGACCGACATGCTCGATGTGATTCATGTATGCCTGTCCCCATAGGTTAGTGCCGCTTTGGGTTCACGACTAGCCATGTCGGCCCGGGTTCTCTGTCATATGGATGCTAGCGACACTATCATATACGTGAGCCAAAAGGCGCAAAACGGTCCCGGGCCAGGTAAAGGTGGCAACCGTGGGAATACCGTGCGTGAGGCCGCAAAGTGATATGATGTGTTACATGCTAGATCGTGTGACTAGGATCGGGGTCCTGACGACACCGTAATCCTTTAAAGTTTCCTCATCCATAGAAGTTGTGCACAACAACTACGCAGCCACATACTCCGCTTCGTGGACGAGAGAGACAACAACTTTGCTTCTTGGAAGACCAACTCACCAAAGAGCAACCAAGAAATTGGCACCCTCCGGAAGTGGACTTCCTATCCACTTTGTCTCCCGCCCAATCCGAGTCCGAATAACCTACAAGCTTGAAGTTTGCTCCTCTTGGGTACCATAAGCCAAAGTTTGGGGTATGAGCCAAATATCGAAAGATTCGCTTGACCGCCACAAAGTGACTTTCCTTAGGTGCGGCTTGAAACCGTGCACAAATTCCCACACTCAACATGATATCCGGTCTAGATGCACAAAGGTAAAGCAAGGAGCCAATCATGGAGCGATATACCTTTTGATCCACCGCTTTACCATTGGGATCTATGTCAAGTTGGCATTTGACGGGCATGGAGTGGAGCCGGCTTGACATCACTTAGCTTGAATCTCTTGAGCATGTCTTGAGTGTATTTGGCTTGGTTGATGAAGGTTCCTTCTCTTCGTTGCTTGACTTCGAACCCGAGAAAGAACTTCAACTCTCCCATCATGGACATCTTGAACTTGGAGGTCATGAGTGCGGCAAATTCCTCATTGAAAGCTTTGTTAGGGGAACCAAAGATAATATCATCAACATATAGTTGGCACACAAACAACTCCCCTTTGACCTTCTTAGTAAAAAGAGTGGGGTCGATTTTCCCAATTTCAAAACCACGATCTTGCAACAACTCGGTAAGGTGGTCATACCACGCACGTGGGGCTTGCTTAAGGCCATAGAGTGCCTTATCGAGTTGGTACACATGATCGGGAAAATAGGGATCCTCGAACCCGGGGTTTTGCTTGACATATACCAACTCATTAATAGGACCATTAAGAAAAGCACTCTTCACATCCATTTGTTGTAACTTAAAGTTATGATGAGAAGCATATGCAATCAACATGCGAATGGATTCAAGGTGAGCAACGGGAGCAAAGGTTTCACCGTAGTCGATACCCTCGACTTGGGAGTAGCCTTGGGCTACCGAACGAGCCTTGTTGCGAATGATAATCCCATGAGCATCTTGCTTGTTCTTGAATATCCACTTGGTTCCAATGACATTATGGTTCCCCATTGGCCTTGGCATCAATCTCCACACCTTGTTGTGCTCGAAGTTGTTGAGTTCTTCATGCAAGGCATTGAGCCAATCCGGATCCTCAAGCGCCTCATAGACCTTTTGGGGTTCAACACAAGAGACAAACTCATGATGTTCACAATAGTTTGCTAATTGTCTACGAGTGCTTACCCCCTTTCTTAAGCTTCCAAGCACATTTTTCATGAGATGATCTCTGGTGGATAGCTTGGATGCGATCTTGGCGGCATGACGCTCTAATTCCTCCTCTAGAGAGTTGAGGAGCGGTCACTTGATCATCTTGAGCGTCATCTTGAGCTCGTTCTTGATCTTGACCTTGCTATTGATCTTGAACTTGCTTGGATGATAGAACTTGACCTTGGGCATCGCTTGGTGATTCAACACCATCTTGAGGTTGATCTTGCCCTTGGTCTTGTTCATGAGGTTGAGGGCCTTCACTTTGTTCTTCGGAAGCGTGTGGGCCTTGAGTTGGTGATGGCTCCACGTGAGTGGAACATTGTCCTTCTCCTTCGGCACAAGGGGATCCTCAATGGGTAGGATAAAACCAACACCCATTCTTCTTATGGCTTGGGGAGGAATTTCATCACCTACATCACAAGTGCCACTTTGCTCCACTTGGGAGCCGTTATTCTCATCAAATCCATCGCGTACATGTCTCCTCAATAAGTCCGTGGACTTATTGAGGACACGGTAAGCATGGGAGTTTGTAGCATAACCAACAAATATGCCCTCATGAGCTCTAGCCTCAAATTTAGACAAACACACCTTTCTTGAGAATGAAACACTTACACCCGAACACCCGGAAGTACTTGAGGTTGGGCTTGTTACCGGTGAGTATCTCATATGGAGTCTTGTTCAAGCCTTTGCGGAGGTAGAGATTGGATGCATGACACGCGGTGTTGATGGCTTCGGCCCAAAAGTTGTATGGAGACTTGAACTCCGCCATCATGGTCCTTGCCGCATCCATCAACGTCCGGTTCTTCCTCTCCGCTACACCATTTTGTTGAGGGGTGTAAGGTGCGGAATATTGATGCTTGATCCCCTCATCACTAAGAAACTCATCCAAGGTGTAGTTCTTGAACTCGGTGCCGTTGTCACTTCTTATTGTCAAGATCTTTGCATTGTGTTGACGTTGCGCTTCATTTGCAAAGTCAATGACGGTTTGTTGGGTCTCACTCTTCCTCTTGAAGAAATATACCCGAGTGTATCTTGAATAATCATCCACAATCACCAAGCAATACTTCCTACCCCCAAGACTATTAAAAGATGGAGGCCCAAAGAGATACATGTGAAGGAGCTCCAAAGGCCTCTTTGAGTAAATGATAGTCGTGGGAGGGTGAGCCTTTTCATGTAGCTTTCCTTCGATACAAGCACGTGCAAGCACGATCTTTGGCAAAACTAACATTTGTTAGTCCACGGACATGGTCCCCCTTGAGAAGACTTTGCAAAGATCTCATATTGACATGGGCTAAACGGTGATGCCAAAGCCATCCCACGTCAACTTTAGCCATTAGGCATGTCGCGGTCTTAGTGGTCGCTCCGAAAAGTTAATCACATAGAGACCTTCTTCGACATGCCCAACAAAGGCTACTTTAAGAGTCTTGCTCACAAGAGGGCCACGGTATCAACTTCAAAGAAGTGGCAAAGACCATGAGTGCAAGTTTGAACGGACGAAGTAAATTGTATGCAAGGGACTCAACAAGCATGACCTTCTCGATCGTGAGATCATGAGAAATGACAACTTGCCGAGTCCCAATACCTTAGAGGACGAGGCGTCACCCCACTCGACGTTGGTGGGCATGGATGGAATCTTTTGCACGTCCACCACCAAGTCCTTGCTTCCGGTCATATGATTAGTAGCTCCACTATCGAGCAACCATGATCCCCCACCGGAAGCAAACACCTACAAGAGATCAATGCTTGGTTTTAGGTACCCATTTTGTAATGGGTCCTTTGATGTTAGTAACAAGGGTCTTAGGAACCCAAATAGACCATTCAATGTACTCATAAGGAAGAACCAACAAATTTGGCATAAACATGCCCATCACTAGCACGGCACAACACATAAGAAGGGTTAAAGTCGCCGGCTTTGTTGGGAAGGGAGATGCCCTTCTTGGCATCACTACCCCTCACGGTGTTCTTCTTCTTCTCCTTAGTAGCACCCTCTCCTCCTTCACAAAGGTTTGTGAGGGAGTCCTGGATTAGGGGGTGTTCGGGGTAGCCGGACTATACCTTCAGCCGGACTCCAGGACTATGAAGATACAAGATTGAAGACTTCGTCCCGTGTCCGGATGGGACTTTCCTTGGCATGGAAGGCAAGCTTGGCGATGCGGATATTCAAGATCTCCTACCATTGTAACCGACTCTGTAACCCTAACCCTATCCGGTGTCTATATAAACCGGAGGGTTGTAGTCCGTAGGACATCAACTCCATATACAACAATCATACCATAGGCTAGCTTCTAGGGTTTAGCCTCCTTGATCTCGTGGTAGATCTACTCTTGTACTACCCATATCATCAATATTAATCAAGCAGGAGTAGGTGTAGGGCCCGAACCTGTGTTCAAAACATCGTGTACTCGCCAGTGCTGCGATCTGGTGAGGTCGCGGGGGTGTATAGGCGGCTTGCGGTGGCGCTGCGGGACGACGGCGTCTCTCGTGGGAGGCTGGTGATCGCGCGGGGCGGAGGCGCGGGGGGGTTAAGTAACTAGTTGGGTGGGGGTGTGCCTGTATCGCATGCGGCGCGGCTGGGGACTCGTGGCGGCGCGTGGTCAAGCACGGTCGCGAGCCGGTACTGTCTCGGGTGGGGGTGTGGTGTTAGCCGGTGTGAGGAGGGAAAAAAAAAATAGTCTGTGGTGCTGAAAGAATCACAAAAAAAAAAAAAAAAACAAAAAAAAAAAAAAAAAAACAAAAAAAAATGTAAATTTTGAAAAAAAAAGAAAAAAAAAAAAAAAAAAATAAAAACAAAAAAAAATAATTAAAAACAAAAAAAAAAAACAAAAAAAAAAAAAAAAAAAAAAAAAAAAAAAAAAAAAATGTGTGTATTGTGTGTGTTTACGCTTAACAAAAAAAAGAAGAAAAAGGTTAAAAAAAGCAAAAAGAGAAAAGAAGGAAAAAAGAAAAAAGAAAGATGTCTGTAACTCAAAAAAACAAAAAAAATGGAGAAAAAAATAAAAAACGAAATGCAGGATTTGAAAAAACCAATAATAAAAATACAAAAAAAAAAGCAGAGAACAAAAAAAAAAAAAAAAAAAACAAAAAAAACCCAAAAAAAGGAGAAAAGAGGAAAAGGCAACATAACCGGATTCGGGTGACACCGACATTGGTGCTTTCATTGAGGTGTCGTCGCCTTTAGGCCCGATGGCTCCTTTGATCATCAACACGATACGGTCCAGGGTGAGACTTTTCTCCCCGGACAGATCTTCGTCTTCGGCGGCTTCGCACTGCGGGCCAATTCTGGCCACCTGGAGCAGATCGAAAGCTACGCCCCTGGCCATCAAGTCAGGTTTGGAAGCTTAAACTACACGGCTGACATCCGCGGAGACTTGATCTTCGACGGGTTCGAGCCACGGCCAAGCGCGCCGCACTATCTCGAGGGGCATGATCTAGCTCTGCCGCGAACAGTGCTCCTGGAGGCCGCACACGCACCGGTTCCGACCCTAACTCGGAGCCTATTGCGCCAATCGAGGATGAGCGGTTGGACGTCACCTTGGGGGCTGCGATCTCAAAGGCGATCGAGCCGAACGCCAGCCCCGCACTCTGCATGACCCGTGACTCCGAGGATCCGGACTCCTCCCCGGACTCCGAACCCCCCGCGCCCCTGCCAATCGAATCCGATTGGGCGCCGATAATGGAGTTCACCACCGCGGACATCTTTCAGCACTGCCTTTTGGCGACATCCTGAATTCTCTCAAGTCTCTCTCTTTATCAGGAGAGCCCTGGCCGGACTACGGTCAGCGAGGATGGGATACGGACGATGAAGAAGTTCAAAGCCCACCCACCACCCACTTTGTAGCCACTGTCGACGATTTAACCGACATGCTTGACTTCGCTCCGAAGACATCGACGGTATGGACGACGATGTAGGAGACGAACAGGAACCAGCACCTGTAGGGCGCTGGAAGGCCACCTCGTCATATGACATATATATGGTGGATACTCCAAAAGATGGAGATGGCGATGGAACAGCGGGGGATGACACCTCCAAGAAACAGCCAAAGCGCCGGCGTCAGCGGCGCCGCTCTAAATCCCGCCAAAGCAAAAATGGTGATTCCGGCACGGGAGATAATACTACCCCGGATAGCGCCGAAGAACACCCACCCCAGCAAGATTCGGCACAGGAAGATGGAGAAGCCAGCCCTCATGAGAGAGCGGCAGACCGAGAGGTCGAGGATGATAACTATATGCCTCCCTCCGAAGACGAGGCAAGCCTCGATGACGACGAATTCGTCGTACCATCAGACCCCGCCGAACAAGAGCGTTTCAAACGCAGGCTTTTAGCCACGGCAAGCAGCCTCAAGAAAAAGCAGCAACAGCTTAGAGCTGACCAAGATTTGCTAGCTGACAGATGGACTGAAGTCCTTGCGGCCGAAGAGTATGAACTCGAACGCCCCTCCAAGAGTTACCCAAGCGCAGGCCGCTACCCCGATCAGAGGAGGAAGCACCTACATCACCAGCGCATGACATGGCAGACCGGCCACCTCGCGGCCGCGACAGAGAGGCCTCTCGGCCCTCCACCCAAGCCATGCCCCGACGCCGCTCAACTAAGGCACGGGAAAATGCGCCCGACCTGCGAGACATACTGGAGGATAAGGCAAGACAAACAAGATCGATCTACGGATCGCGCAGGCGCCCTACGGCATGTGACAATGATCTTCACTCCGGATACAACAAATCCGGCCGGGCCGAACACAACAGACATAGCTTCCGAGCTGCGTCGTGATATAGCCCAGTTATAGAGGCGCCGCACACCCGCTATGCTTCACGAATGAAGTAATGGATCATAAAATCCCAGAGGGTTTCAAACCCGTAAACATCGAATCATACGATGGCACAACAGATCCTGGCGGTATGGATCGAGGATTATCTCCTTCACATCCACATGGCACGCGGCGATGATCTACACGCCATCAAATACCTCCCGCTCAAACTTAAAGGACCGGCCCGGCATTGGCTTAACAGCTTGCCAGCAGACTCAATCGGTTCTTGGGAGGACCTGGAAGCCGCATTCCTCGACAACTTCCAGGGCACTTACGTGCGACCACCGGATGCCGACGACTTAAGCCACATAATTCAGTAGCCAGAGGAATCGGCCAGACAATTCTGGACACGGTTCCTAACAAGAAAAAACCATATCGACTGTCCGGACGCAGAGGCCCTAGCAGCCTTCAAGCATAACATCCGCGACGAGTGGCTTGCCGGCACCTGGAACAGGAAAAGCCGAAATCTATGGCAGCCTCACGACACTCATGACCCGCTTTTGCGCGGGAGAAGACAGCTGGCTAGCTCGCAGTAACAACTATCAAAGAACCCTGGTAATTCGGATACCAAGGACAAAAGTGGCAGGACATCGAACAAGCAAAAGCGCCGCGTTACAGCGACAGCAATGAAGACACGGCAGTCAATGCCGGATTCAGAGGCTATAATCCGGTCAGCGGAAAAAGCCATTCAAAAGATACTCAGGGCCCGTCCAGTTTGGACCGAATACTCGACGCTTGTGCCAGATACATGGCACCCCGAAAAGCCAGCCAATCACACCAACAGGGATTGTTGGGTGTTCAAGCAGGCAGGCAAGTTAAGAGCGAAAAAAGACAAGGGGCTGCACAGCGACCGAGGAGGAGCCCAAGCGCCGAACAACAATGGACAGAAGGGCTTTCCCCCACAAGTGCGGACGGTGAACATGATATACGCAACCCACATTCCCAAGGGAGCGGAAGCGTGCGCTACGGGACGTATACGCGATGGAGCCAGTCGCCCCAAAGTTCAACCCATGGTCCTCCTGCCCGATCACTTTTGATCGAAGGGACCATCCCACTAGCATCCGTCATGGCGGCTTCGCCGCATTGGTTCTCGACCCAATCATCGACGGATTTCATCTCACAAGAGTCCTCATGGACGGCGGCAGTAGCCTGAACCTGCTTTACCAGGATACAGTGCGGAAAATGGGCATAGATCCCTCAAGGATTAAGCCCACAAAAACGACCTTTAAAGGCGATTATACCAGGTGTAGAAGCCAACTGTACAGGCTCAGTAACACTTGACGTGGTCTTCGGATCCCCGGACAATTTCCGAAGCGAAGAGTTAATCTTCGATATAGTCCCGTTTCGCAGTGGCTATCACGCCCTGCTCGGACGAACCGCATTCGCAAAGTTCAATGCGGTGCCGCACTACGCATATCTCAAGCTCAAGATGCCAGGCCCTCGAGGAGTAATCACGGTCAACGGAAACACCGAACGCTCCCTCCGTACGGAGGAGCACACGGCGGCTCTCGCAGCGGAAGTACAAAGTAGCCTTCTTAGGCAATTCTCCAGTCCGGCCGTTAAAAAGCCAGACACTGCCAAGCGCGCCCGGAGTAACCCACAGCAGGACCGCCTGGCACACTCTGAGCAAGCGTAGCAATGCGGCCCCAACCCCAGCTCTCGCGACATAGCGAAACCAGTGCCTCGCGTACATAACTACGCCCTTGAAATACCATGGGCACAGGGGAAGGGGCACAATAACGGCACGCCAAAATACGGCTTAAAACGTACTAGGGGCTGCCGGATTCTTTTTTTTACTTACTTTCAGGACTCCATACTTCGGACGACCTGTTCGGCAATTCGACTGCCGCACAAACGATGCAAGATCCAGGGAGGCAGACAAGCCATGCCGCATTATGGAACTCCCAGGTGGTCTCTGTTACGAGCAGGTATACCTGTTTTGAATACAATTCCGCGGCCTGCCCCTGGTCAGGACATGTTAAATAGTCCAATATCTTTTTGCTTATCGCACTATTTGTATCGTTCGGCTTTGATAAATAGCCTCTCTATAAACAATGCATAGCTTTTTGTCTATTTTTTGCATTATCCTCTTTTCACATATATGTTTATTAAATGACATGATTGCACCCGTACACCATGGTACGGCAAACACGCCAGGGGCTTCAGTACCCCTCATTATGGTGTGAGAAGTCCGTACACTTTCACAAGTGCGGCACCCCGAACTTATAGCACTATATGCATCGGCTCCGAATCATGATTTGGGTCAATAGTTGGGTTTGCCCGGCTCCTATGTTTTGGTGCCTTACGTTCCGCTATATCGGCTAAGGTAGCACTAGGAGAACCACTGCGATTGTGCCCCGGTTGAGCTGGGTTAAGCACCTCAGTGGAGAAAGCTAAAACTGACTGTCATGATGAGGCGAGAGACCGGTCGCTGTTCGAGAGGTTTTTCGAGTCCCTAAAGACTTATGCCGCTTCGAGCGAGGAGCTGGCTTTGTCCGGCCAAGGCGTGGATAGCGCCCCGAACTCGGTCTTCCGAACTAGGGGCTTCGCCGAAATTTAAAATTATAGAGTTCTATGGCTAAGTGAGAGTGTTCAAGCATTATAGTCCGATTGCCTGGTTCGTTGTGCTGAGCGCCTCCCTCGAAGGACCCAACTATGGGAAAAAGAGCGCTCAGGTTTATCCCGAACACCCCAGCACTAGTGGCATGGGGGCAGAAGCCGACGACTGGCCATCTCTCAATTTTTTGATAAACGGCCGCACAGAAAGTAATATTTTAAATTCAATAAGCATTGCTTAGCGCATATGAACAAGTTTTCAGCGCACAGGATAAACACGAGCGAGTTCATTCAAAAATCACATCCTTGGTACATTCATCCGCCACAAGGCGGGCACCTGCAAGAACATCCTTGTAGTAGTTCTCGGGCTTGCGATGCTCCTTCCCGGCGGCCCGTCCTTCACAAGCTTCTCACCGTCCAGCTTACCCCAGTGCACCTTTGCACGGGCAAGGGCCCGACGGGCACCTTCGATGCAGACGGAGCGCTTGATGACCTCGAGCCTCGGACAGGCCTCCACCGCCGCACCAGCCCGAAATAGCTCCCAGGCAGGGCCTCTCCGGGCCACAGCCGAACTATGAAGCCCTTCATGGCCTGTTCGGCCGCCTTGTGGAGCTCGACCAGCTGTTTCAGCTGGTCGCTCAAGGGCACAGGGTGTCCGGCCTCAGAATACTGAGACCAGAACACCTTCTCCGTCGAGCTGCCCTCTTCAGCTCGGTAGAATGCGGCGCGTCGGATACGCTGCGGGGAAGATCTGCGAATGCCCCTGGAGAGCTCCGGATTCGGGTAAGTAACAAGTAGTTTACTTTTATATTTCTGCTTTGCATAGAAGAATGCCTTACCCGCTGCTATCTTCCTCATCTCCTCCAACTCTTGGAGGGCCTTTTGGGCTTCGGCCTTGGCAGACTTGGCAGTCTCAAGGGCCGTCGCGAGCTCGGATGCTTGCGCCTTTGACTCAAGCTCCAAACTCTCATGTTTTTTCATGAGAGCCTGAAGCTCTTGCTGCACCTCGCCGACCTGAGCCCCAAGTCTGTCTCGCTCGGTGCGCTCCGCGGCCGTTTTCTTTTCGGCCTCAGACAGCGCCTGCTTAAGGGTCGCCACCTCAGTCGTGGCCCCTACAATAAGCAGTACAATCCTGTTATTTTTTTGCAATCACGCCTTTTTATAGGCACTTTTTGTAAGGTATTTCTTACCTTCTTTCTCCTCGAGCCGCCGCTTGGCAAGGCCGAGCTCTTGCTCGGTCCGCTCGAGGTCCTGCTTCAGGACACCCACCTCCGCAGTCAGTGCGGCGGTGGATAGCAGCGAAGCCTGCATACGCATATTGACTTTTTGTTAGACTCCTGCGAATTTATAGATCCTCTATTCGGCTTTTCTTTCCGAACGCCAAACAGAGCATCAGGGGCTACTGTCTATGCGGTAATATTTTTACATATTTTTACTTACCTCGAAGCCTGTTAGAAGGCTAGCGCAAGCTTCAGTCAGTCCGCTCTTGGCGGACTGAACCTTCTGGATCACCGTACTCATAATAGTACGGTGCCCCTCGTCGATGGAGGCGCCGTCAAGCACCTCCAGCAGATTGTCCGGCACCTCCGGTTGGACGGAGGCCGCCGGCTCAGAAGGCTTGCTCCTCTTGGAAGGAGTTCGCCTACCGCGGTCCGGAACTGTGAAGATTCCGGCGCGGTGTCCGGCACAAAGCCGGACTTGGAGCCCTGGGGGGCCTTATCCCCTTCACTCCTGGAGTCCGGGAGGTTGCCTTGCGGCTCCTCCGGGACCACCTCCTCCTGCCCCGGAGCTTGTCGCACGCCACTTCGGCGTCGTCTGCAGTGCGGGGGGAGACAGCGGGCGGAACTGAGTTCACGTCCGATGAGTCCAGGGAGCCGCCCGACGATTCGTCGAATTCGGCCCGGGGCGCTGCATAATTACGTATGACATTAGGGAAAGCTGTGCAACAAAGGAACATCATGAGTTACTCTGATATCCGAACTTACGATTTCGCCGGACGCTTGGCCCTGTTTGGCCACTCCTCTTCGCCCTCTTCGGCGTCGGGGGCTAGTCCGGCGGAGGGGTCTTCCTTTTCCTAGACCCCTCGGCCTCCCCCGTTGGGGCGGCCTTCCTCTTCTCTCCTCCCTCCGCTGGGGGGGAGAGTTTTCTTCTTCCTCCTCCTCGTTTTCACGGGAGAGGGCGTCTCGGACTCGTCGGATGACGAGTCCGACACCACCACATTACGGGCACTCTTTCGAGTCCCCGTGGCCTTCTTCTTCTTGGCCTTCTTCTCCGGCACCACATAAGGCGCCGGAACCAGCAGCTTCACTAGGTAGAGCAGGGGCTGGGTCTTCGGGCAGGGAGCCGGACAGTTAATCGGTCCGGATATCCCGCCAAGCCTGTCAAAGGTAAGGGAGTTTAGATCCCGCATAGAGTCAAACTATGAAAAACTTAACATCCTGTAAAAGGTGAAATAGCTTACCTCGCTAGCGTGACGCTGCGAGCTGTATCCGCGGTCCTCGGAAGCGGATGCGGGAGCCTCGGCGCCCTTGAATAGCACCTTCCAGGCGCTCTTCGTACATCGTGTCGAAGAGCCTGCTAAGGGTTTGGTGCTGCGCCGGGTCGAACTCCCACAGATTAAAATCCCGTTGTTGGCACGGGAGGATCCGGCGGACGAGCATAACCTGGATTACATTAACAAGCCGGATTGGCTTGTTCACCAGGGACTGGATGCATGTTTGCAATCCGGTCACCTCTTTTTCGTCACCCCACGACAGGCCCATCTCTTTCCAGGACATAAGCCGCGTGGGGGGTCCGGATCGGAACTCGGGGGCTGCGATCCATGTTCGGATCGCGTGGCTCGGTGATGTAAAACCACCCGGATTGCCACCCCTTTAGGGTCTCCACAAAAGAGCCCTCGAACCATAGGACGTTGGCCATCTTGCCCGCCATGGCGCCTCCGCACTCCGCCTGGCTGCCGCGCACCACCTTGGGCTTGACGTTGAAGGTCTTGAGCCAGAGGCCGAAATGAGGGCGGACGGCGGAGGAAAGCCTCGCACACGACGATAAACGCCGAGATGTTGAGGATGAAGTTCGGGCCAGATCGTGGAAATCCAGGCCGTAGTAGAACATGAGCCCCCGGACAAATGGGTGGAGTGGAAAACCCAGTCCGCGGAGGAAGTGGGGAAGAAATACTACCCTCTCATGGGGCCTTGGGGTGGGGAGAAGCTGCCCCTCTTTCGGGAAGCCGGTGCGCGATGTCCTTAGACAGGTATCCGGCCTTCCTTAGCTTCTTGACTTGGCCCTCCGTAGGGGAGGAGACCATCCACTTGCCTCCCGCTCCGGACATTGCTGGAGAAGGTTGAGGTGGGAAGTGCGGGCTTGGGCGCTGGAGCTCGAGCGCAGGAGATGGATAGGCAAAGGAGGAAGAAGGCGTAGGTAAAAAGGTGGATCCTTATCCCCTTATATGGGCGATGCGGTTGTGCGTCCCCACCAGCCTAGTAAAACTCGCTTGCCTCCCAAGCGCCGTGATAAATGGCGCGGTTGGGTTACCCACGTCCGTATTGATGAGAATCCCGTAAAAGGGGTACACGATCTCTGCTTTGACAAGACGTGCCAAGGAAACCGCCTCGCAAAACGTGAGGTGGAAAAGTAAAAACGATTCGAGTAAAGGACTTGGCCGTAGTGTGATGACGCACTGCAGAATACGTCAGCAGATTTGATTTGTGTTAATATTATTCTCTCTATGGCAATATGTGGAAACTTATTTTGCAGAGCCGGACACTACTCGGG
>NC_053023.1:164707227-164717595 GCF_003073215.2 Triticum urartu | reverse complement strand
AGACTATATGATTTTGTAGGGATAACTTTCTTTAGCCATGTTATTTTGAGAAGACATAATTGCTTTGTTAGTATGCTTGAAGTATTATTATTTTTATGTCAATATGAACTTTTGTCTTGAATCTTTCGGATCTGAATATTCATACCACAATTAAGAAGAATTACATTAAAATTATTCCAAGTAGCACTCCGCATCAAAAAAAATCTGTTTTTATCATTTACCTACTCGAGGACGAGCAGGAATTAAGCTTGGGGATGCTTGATACGTCTCCAACGTATCTATAATTTTTGATTGCTCCATGCTATATTATCTACTGTTTTAGACATTATTGGGCTTTATTATCCACTTTTATATTATTTTTGGGACTAACCTATTAACCGGAGGCCCAACCCAGAATTGCTGTTTTTTGCCTGTTTTAGGGTTTCGAAGAAAAGGAATATCAAACGGAGTCCAAACGGAATGAAACCTTCGGGAACGTGATTTTCTCACCGAATACAACTCAGGAGACTTGGACCCTACGTCAAGGCACATAACAGGAGGCCACGAGGTAGGGGGCGCGCCCTACCCTACCAGGCGCGCCCCACCCTCGTGGGCCCCCTGTTGCTCCACCGACGTACTTCTTCCTCCTATATATATACCCACATACCCCCAAACGATCAGAACAGGAGCCAAAACCCTAATTCCACCTCGCGTAACTTTCTGTATCCACGAGATCCCATCTTGGGGCCTGTTCCGGAGCTCCGCCGGAGGGGGCATCGATCACGGAGGGCTTCTACATCAACACCATAGCCTCTCCGATGAAGTGTGAGTAGTTTACTTCAGACCTACGGGTCCATAGTTAGTAGCTAGATGGCTTCTTCTCTCTTTTTGGATCTCAATACAATGTTCTCCCCCTCTCTTGTGGAGATCTATTCGATGTAATCTTCTTTTTGCGGTGTGTTTGTTGAGACCGATGAATTGTGGGTTTATGATCAAGTCTATCTATGAATAATATTTGAATCTTCTCTGAATTCTTTTATGTATGATTGGTTATCTTTGCAAGTCTCTTCGAATTATCAGTTTGGTTAGGCCTACTAGATTGATCTTTCTTGCAATGGGAGAAGTGCTTAGCTTTGGGTTCAATCTTGCGGTGTCCTTTCCTAGTGACAGTAGGGGCAGCAAGGCACGTATTGTATTGTTTCCATCGAGGATAACAAGATGGGGTTTTCATCATATTGCATGAGTCTATTTGGAAATATGCCCTAGAGGCAATAATAAATTGGTTATTATTATATTTCCTTGTTCATGATAATTGTTTATTATCCATGCTAGAATTGTATTGATAGGAAACTCAGATACATGTGTGGATACATAGACAACACCATGTCCCTAGTAAGCCTCTAGTTGACTAGCTCGTTGATCAATAGATGGTTACGGTTTCCTAACCATGGACATTGGATGTCGTTGATAACGGGATCACATCATTAGGAGAATGATGTGATGGACAAGACCCAATCCTAAGCCTAGCACAAAGATCGTGTAGTTCGTATGCTAAAGCTTTTCTAATGTCAAGTGTCATTTCCTTAGACCATGAGATTGTGCAACTCCCGGATACCGTAGGAGTGCTTTGGGTGTGCCAAACGTCACAACGTAACTGGGTGGCTACACTACAGGTATCTCCGAAAGTGTATGTTGGGTTGGCACGAATCGAGACTGGGATTTGTCACTCCGTGTAAACGGAGAGGTATCTCTGGGCCCACTCGGTAGGACATCATCATAATGTGCACAATGTGATAAAGGAGTTGATCACAGGATGATGTGTTACGGAACGAGTAAAGAGACTTGCCTGTAATGAGATTGAACAAGGTATCGGGATACCGACGATCGAATCTCGGGCAAGTATCATACCGATAGACAAAGGGAATTGTATACGGGATTGATTAAGTCCTTGACATCGTGGTTCATCCGATGAGATCATCGTGGAGCATGTGGGAGCCAACATGAGTATCCAGATCCCGCTGTTAGTTATTGACCGAAGAGTTGTCTCGGCCATGTCTGCATGACTCCCGAACCCGTAGGGTCTACACACTTAAGGTTCGATGACGCTAGGGTTATAGGGAAAGTATGTACGTGGTTACTGAATGTTGTTCGGAGTCCCGGATGAGATCCCGGACGTCACGAGGAGTTCCGGAATGGTCCGTAGGTAAAGATTAATATATAGGAAGTATGGTTTTGGCCACCGAAAGTGTTCCGGGCATCACCGGTAGTGTACCGGGACCACCGGAGGGGTCCGAGGGTCCACCAGGTGGGGCCACCAGCCCCGGAGTCCTACATGTGCCAATAGTGGGAAGGTACCAGCCCCTAGGTGGGCTGGGGCGCCTCCCACAGAGGCTCAAGGCGCCTCCAAGAGGGGAAGGGGGCAAACCCTAGGGCAGATGGGCCCTAAGGCCCACCTCAGGTGCGCCTCCCCCTCTCCCCTTGTGGCCGCCGCCCCAGATGGGATCTGGGGGCTGCCGCCACCCCTAGGGAGGGAACCCTAGGTGGGGGCGCAGCCCTCCCTCTCCCCCTATATATAGTGGATGCTAAGAGGCAGCCCAACACACGAATTCTTCCCCTGTTGGCGCAACCCTACCCCTCTCCCTCCTCGTCTCTCGTAGTGCTTGGCGAAGCCCTGCTGGAGTCCCGCGCTCCTCCACCACCACCACGCCGTCGTGCTACTGCTGGATGGAGTCTTCCCCAACCTCTCCTTCTCCCCTTGCTGGATCAAGGCGTAGGAGATGTCACCGGGCTGTACGTGTGTTGAACACGGAGGTGCCGTCCGTTCGGCAGTAGGATCATCGGTGATTTGGATCACGATGAGTATGACTCCATCAACCCCGTTCACTTGAATGCTTTCGCTTAGCGATCTACAAGGGTATGTAGATGCACTCTCCTTCCCCTCGTTGCTAGATTACTCCATAGATTGATCTTGGTGATGCGTAGAAACTTTTTGAATTTCTGCTACGTTCCCCAACAGTGGCATCATGAGCAAGGTCTATGCGTAGTTTCTATGCACGAGTAGAACACAAGTTGTTGTGGTCGTCGATTTTGTCAATTTGCTTGCCGTCACTAGTCTTATCTTGATTCGGCGGCATCGTGGGATGAAGCGGCCCAGACCGACCTTACACGTACTCTTTCGTGAGACTGGTTCCACCGACTGACATGCACTAGTTGCATAAGGTGGCTAGCGGGTGTCTGTCTCTCCCACTTTAGTCGGATCGGATTCGATGAAAAGGGTCCTTATGAAGGGTAAATAGAAATTGGCATATCACGTTGTGGTTTTCACGTAGGTAAGAAACGTTCTTGCTAGAAACCTATAGCAGCCACGTAAAAACTTGCAACAACAATTAGAGGGTGTCTAACTTGTTTTTGCAGCATATGCCTTGTGATGTGATATGGCTAAAAGGATGTGATTAATGATATATGTGATGTATGAGATTGATCATGTTCTTGTAATAGGAATCACGACTTGCATGTCGATGAGTATGACAACCGGCAGGAGCCATAGGAGTTGTCTTTATTTATTTATGACCTGCGTGTCAACATAAACGTCATGTAATTACTTTACTTTATTGCTAAAGCGTTAGCCATAGTAGTAGAAGTAATAGATGACGAGACAACTTCAAGAAGACACGATGATGGAGATCATGATGATGGAGATCATGGTGTCATGGCGGTGACAACGATGATCATGGAGCCCCGAAGATGGAGATCAAAAGGAGCAAAATGATATTGGCCATATCATGTCACTATTTGTTTGCATGTGATGTTTATCATGTTTTACATCTTATTTGCTTAGAACGACGGTAGCTTAAATAAGATGATCCCTCACTAAAATTTCAAGAAAGGTGTTCCCCCTAACTGTGCACCGTTGCGAAGGTTCGTTGTTTCGAAGCACCACGTGATGATCGGGTGTGATAGATTCTAACGTTCGAATACAACGGGTGTAAGCCAGATTTACACACGCAATACACTTAGGTTGACTTGACGAGCCTAGCATGTACAGACATGGCCTCGGAACACGGAAGACCGAAAGGTCGAGCATGAGTCGTATAGAAGATACGATCAACATGAAGATGTTCACCGATGGTTTGACTAGCATCTCACGTGATGATCGGACACGGCCATGCGGATAAGTCTCAAGGGACCACGGAACTAGCCTTTCTTGAAACTAAAACATCCGGTTGAACCCATCTTTTTTCCATGATGAGGATGGATAGTGACTCTAGATGTATTTACGTAGGATGACGATGTCTATCTGAGTGGGAGTTCATTAAATGAACTCAATTATCATGAACATAGTCTAAATTGTCTTTGCAAATATGTTGTAGATAAATAGCTCACGTTGTAGCTCCCTGTTTCAATACGTTCCTAGAGAAAGACCAAGTTGAAAGATATTGTAAGCACATGATGCGGACTAGGTCCGTAGTCCGAGGAGTGTCCTCACTGCTACACAGAAGGCTTACGTCTTTGATGCACCGCTCGATGTGCAAACCCCTACAACGTCGTCTGTGGATGTTGTGAACACCTGACAGACACATCCTGATGACTACTTGATAGTTTAGTGCACCATACTTTACGGCTTAGAATCGGGATTCCAATGACGTTTTGAACGCCATAAGACATATGAGATGTTCAAAGAGCTGAAATTGGGATTTCAGGCTCATGCCCGTGTTGAGAGGTATGAGACCTCTGACAAGTTCTTTTGCCAACAAGATGGAGGAGAATAGCTCAGCTAGTGAGCATGTGCTCAGAATGTCTGGGTGCAACAATCACTTAAATCAAGTGGGAGTTAAACTTCCGGATAAGATAGTGATTGATAGAGTTCTCTAGACACTATCACTAAGCTACTAGATCTTCGTGATGAACTATGACATGCAAGGGATGGAGTTGATCCCGGAGCTGTTCGCGGTGCTTAAGACCGCAAAAGGTAGAAATCAAAGAAGGAGCATCAAGTGTTGATGGTTTAACAAGACCACTGGTTTCAAGAAGGGCAAGGGCTAGAAGGGAAACTTCATGGATGGCAAACCAGTTGCCGCTCCAGTGAAGGAACCCAAGGTTGAACCCAAACCCGAGACTAAGTGCTTCTATTGTAAGGGGAACGGTCACTGGTAGCGGAATTACCCCAAATGCATGGTAGATAAGAAGGCTGGCAACTTCAACAAAGTATATACGTGTTATTAATGTGTACCTCGCTAGTACTCCTGGTAGCACCTGGGTATTGGATACCGGTTCAGTTGCTATTACTGGTGACTTGAAGCAAAAGCTACGGACTAAACGGAGACTGGCTAAGGGCGAGGTGACGATGTGTGTTGGAAGTGTTTCCAAAGTTGATGAGATCACCATCGCACGCTCCATCTGCCTTCGGGATTAGTATTGAACCTAGATAAATGTTATCAGGTGTCTACGTTGAGCATGAATATGATTAGATCATGTTCATTGCAATACGGTCATTCATTTAAGTTAGAGAATAATGGTTATTCTGTTTACATGAATGATACCTTTCATGGTCATGCACCCTATGTGAATGGTTCATTGAATCTCGGTCGTGGTAATACACATGTTCACGCCAAAAGATGTAGAGTTAATAATGATAGTACCACTTTCTCGTGGCACTGCCGCTTAGGTCATATTGGCGTAAGATGCATGAAGAAACTCCATGTCGATGGATGTTTGGAGTCACTTGATTTTGAATCGCTTGACACATGCGAGCCATGCCTCATGGGCAGGATGACTAAGACCCCGCTTTCAGGTACAATGAAACGGGCAAGTGACTTGTTGGAAATCATACATGCTGATGCGTGTGATCCAATGAGAATTGAAGCGTGCGGTGGATATCGCTATTTTCTCATCTTCACTGACGATTTGAGTAGATATAGGTATATTTACTTAATGAAGCACAAGTCTGAAACGTTTGAAAAGTTCAAGCGATTTCAGAGTGAAGTTAAGAATCATCATAACAAGAAGATCAAATTCCTACGATCTGATCAATGAGAATATCTGAGTTATGAGTTTGGCAAACACTTAAGACATTGTGGAATTGTTTCACAGTTGAAGCCACCTGGAACACCACTGGGTTATGGTGTGTCCGGACGTCGTAATCGAACCTTATGAGATATGGTGCGATCTATGATGTCTCTTATCCAATCTACCGTTTTCATTTTGAGGTTATGCGTTAGAGACAGCTGCATTCACTTTAGATAGGACACCATCTAAGTCCGTTGAGACGATGTCGTATGAACATTGGTTTGGCAAGAAACCAAAGTTGTCGTTTCTTAATGTTTGGGGCTGCGATGCTTAAGGCTTCAGCCGGAGAAGCTCGAACCCAAAGCGGACAAACACATCTTCATAGGATACCCAAAGGTGACAGTTGGGTATACCTTCTATCTCAGATCCGAGGGCAAATTGTTTGTCGCTAAGAACGGGTCCTTTCTCGAGAAGGAGTTTCTCTCGAAAGAATTGAGTGGGAGGAAGATAGAACTTGATGAGGTTGTCGAACCTTTATTTCAACCAGAGAGTGATGCAACACAGAAAGATGTTTTCTGTGGAGCCTACATCTGTTGAATAAGGAAGTTAATGATAGTGATCATGAAGCTTCGGATCAAGTTGCTATCGAACCTCGTAGGTCGACAAGGATATGTACTACTCCTGAGTGGTACGGTAATCCTGTCTTGGATATCATGTTGTTAGACAACAATGAACCTACGAGCTATGGAGAAGCGATGGTGGGCCCGTATTCCGACAAATGGTTAGAAGCCATGAAATCCGAGATAGGATCCATATATCAGAACAAAGTATGGACTTTGGTGGACTTGCCCGATGATCGGCAAGCCATTGAGATAAATGGATCTTTAAGAAGAAGACGGACGTGGGCGGTAATGTTACCGTCTATGAAGCTCGACTTGTGGGAAAGAGTCTTTTCACAAGTTCAAGGAGTTGACTACGATGAGAATTTCTCACCCGTAGCGATGCTTAAGTCCGTCGGAATCATGTTAGCATTAGCTGTATTTTTCGATTATGAAATCTTACAGATGGATGTCAAAACAAGTTTTCTTACCAGTTTTCGTAAGAAAAGTTGTATGTGATACAATAAAAGGTTTTGTCGATCCTAAGGATGCTAAAAGGTATGCTGGCTCCAGCAATCCTTCTATGGACTAGAGCAAGCATCTCGGAATCGGAATATATGTTTGATGGAGTGATCAAAGCTTTTAGGTTTATACAATGTTTGCTAGAAACTTGTATTTACAAGAAAGTGAGTGGGAGCACTACAACATTTCTGATAAGTATATGTGGATGACATATTGTTGATCTGATTCAAAATAATGTAGAATTTCTGGAAAGCATAAATGGTTGTTTGAAGAGTGTTTTTCAATGTGGATTCGCTGAATGAGTCAAGTCTAGACATTGCAAAACTTTTTACTAAATGGCTATGTGTCTTACGGGCCCATGTCGCCATTTGGGTGGTATTAGGATCTTTTACTCCTCGATCTTTACTCTGGGACTCTGAACTCTCTTCTACTCGGGTAAAACGAATTTACTAACTCTAACATTAGGATCCCGTGACCACGTTCACCCCAAAGTTGGATAAGCTCTAGTTATTTCTTAGAGTAGTATATTGAACAATATCCACACTGTCATTTTACTCCTTTGAAACCTCTTTGTTTTTAGATGGAACCCACGAGATAGGTTGTGCACCATACGGCGGTCATTGGTGTCACTAGATCACCTGCTATGTTAGCTGAGATGATGACCTATCTGGGTTATCGCTGGCACCCTGAGTACACCGTCTATAAGGAGTATCAGGACTTTAACCAGGAGCAGTACCGTGCCATTGTCCACCTCTACTCTCGGGAGTATGACTCCACTACCGTGTTGCACACTGCTCATGGTGTTAGAGTGACTATCGACATGGTAGTCCACGATGCTGCTTATGCTACTCTGACATGTCTTCGTGGAGAGTATCGGGAGTTGGATACCTCCCCTTTCAGGAACATTGCTATCGCATTCGATGTTGGTGCGGAGGGATACTACACTACTGCCTACTCCACTGTCACCCGAGAGCCCTTCTACCATCAGAACCTGGTTCTGCATGCTGATGGGCTGGATAGAGCTAACTGAGCTCTTCGCCACGAGTTGTACACCACCCGTCAGCACCTGTACTGTGCTCTGACGCTGTTGCACCCCCTTGTCCGATCTGGTGATCTGTCGCGTTCTGTGATCTACCCAGCTAGGACCGTGATGCCCCAGGGTGTCGGCTTGCCAGATGTGGGAGGCTACTCTCTCGCACTTGGTCCTCTTCTGCCTCCTGTGAGCCGGGTTCTGCACCAGAGTATCCGCGGACCCCAGTATACTGACGTGGAGGACTTCCCGTCGCGTCACTACCAGCTGTCAGGCTACACCTACCTCCACAGTTCCTCCTGGGACTGATGTAGGCTTGCTTGTTAATGTTAGATGCATTCGCCGCGAGCCTGCGTGCCGCCTATGATGTTCTTAGTCTATGTACTGAACTCTGTTTACCGAACTCTATGCATGATCCCTTTTGTAAGATATGTCGACTGCTATGTAGTATCTATCGTGCTCCTTGTCATTATGCATGTTTCATCATGAATGATTTTGTCTTTGCAAATTTTCCAATACTAAACTACTCTGTTATATATTAGCAGGATGGTTAGAGCAGGTGGTCGTGGTCGTGGTGGCCATCCCCCACCACCGCCTGAGTACATGGCTAGTATGATGCAATAGTTCGAGCTGAATCGCCAGTTCATGGAGAATATTATGGCTCAGTTTCCTCGCCCCAATATGAACCAGCAACCAGCCCAAGTGACTCTACAGGATTTCATGCGCCTCAACCCAACTGTGTACCGCAGCTCAACTCAGCCTCTGGATGCTGATGACTAGCTCCGTGACATCACCTATGAGATGGAGTCTGCTGATGTAGCCCCTACCAGCTATGTCACCTTTGCTTCCTTCTTCTTGAAGGGACCCACTGCTCAATGGTGGGACAGCCGCAGGCGTACTCTGCCGCTTGGAACAATCATCACCTGGCCAGACTTCCAAGCTGCTTTCCGTGCCCGCTTCATTCCTCAGGGAGTCATGGACCGGAAGAAGCGTGAGTTCCGTAGCCTCACCCAGGGCAACAAAATTGTCGAAGCTTATCAGCGGGAGTTTCTGGATTTATCCCGCTATGTTGAAGAAGACATTGCAACTGATGCACGCAGACAGGAGAAGTTCTGTGATGGCCTTCAAGCTGATATCAAGCTCGCACTTCTAGTGCATGACTTTGCTGATTTCGCCACCTTGGTGAACAAGGCCATCAATGTCGAAACTGGTCTGCAGGAACACCAGAGCTCTCACAGGCGCAATCGTGACACAGGCTCATCTTCGGGCCCGTCCTCGCAGAAGCGTAGGATATGGATTCCCAATAGTATGTACCAGCCAACTGCACCTGCTCCAAGACAGTCCTATGTTGCACCTCGTCTGCCTCCCCCACCAACTAGGCAGCCAAGACTTCCAGCTCCACCACCACGAGCTCCTGTTCCCACTCCCAATAATGGTCGGTGCTACAAGTGTGGTCAACCAGGTCACCTCACCAGGAACTGCTTTCAGAACCAAAATCAACTAGCCCTTCCCGCAGTTGGACATGGAAGCAACCATCCCCGCAACACCAATGTCGGGTCTTATGGTCGTGTTCATGCCAACCACTTTGATCTCAATGAAGCTCAAGACCAGCCTGCTACTGTGATGGGTATACCCCTCATAAATTCAGTACCTGCATCTATTTTATTCTATTCAAGAGCATCGCATTCATTCATGTCAGAAGATTTTACATACAAGCACGACGTTAGATGTGAGGAGATGAACACTTCGGTAGTGGTAAAAAACCCTGTGGGACAATGTCAAACCTCCATGGTTGGCATTGACGTCCCCGTGGAAATCGAAGGGCTGGAATTCTATGCCTCTCCCATTATCCTGAAGTCGTCTAACATCGACCTCATTCTGGGGATGGATTGGTTGAAAGTGCATATTGCTTCTATAGTTTGCTCCACTAAGACCGTCCATCTGCTACACCCTTCTGATGAAATAGTTACTTACCAAGCACATCTGGTTCAAAATGCCGAGGCACGGCTTTATGCCTTGAATGCATTGAACGCTGCACCACTCGAGGGCATTGAAAACATTCCCATCGTTCGTGAATTCCAAGACGTCTTTCCAGAAGAACTTCCAGGGATTCCCCCTACTAGAGCTGTTGAATTCATCATCGACTTGAAACGAGGCACCACCCCTATAGCCAAACGACCCTACAAGATGCCGCTGCATGAACTCATTGAGCTTAAGGAGGAAATCGACAAA
>NC_053023.1:164687637-164706227 GCF_003073215.2 Triticum urartu | reverse complement strand
AATCCAGAGAAAAACGCCAGTATGATTCTGTCGATTGATGCCCTGGCAAGCATGCTTCGGCGAGGCTGCCTGCGTCGGCATGACCCATTCAACGACAGCCGCCGGACTGACCCAAAGGAATGGAACAAAAGGGAGAGGGACCAGAGGAGCCCGACACCACGCCCCGATGCTCACCAGCCGCAAGAAATACGTGTCGGTCCCTACCGGGAACGAAGAAACCACCTGATTGTCTTCTGCTCCTCCAAGTGCCGCGGGCGCGCCCGGCGCACGCGACCCAATAGAAGAGAAAAGGGGCCCGAAATGAAAGCTAAGTTTACGATATCACCCCTTGTTAGTACATTTCAAATTTTTGCAGTTGTTTATCCCTCAACTCTAGTGAGCGTTCGTATCATGAAAGCCCTCATGCGATGGAACCTAGGCTAGTTTCTTTGATCGCACCATCGTCTTGTCCGTAGCCATGCTCGCAGGTCGAGAGGCTGCATCGAGAGCTACCTAGGAAAAATCTACCAAGGCGCATCCACGCCAAGATGACTGTTAAGGGTTGGACCCTTACGACAATCGCGGCAATATGACATCGGCAGGCATCCAGAGCATACATAGGAATTGGTCATACGAACGCAAGCATATAGAGCTCGAAGGGATAAACACGCATTTAAAATCCAGCTAGGAATATCAGTTTTATGCAAACATTAAAGATAGAATGACTAAACACCAAATGTATGCCATGTTTCGTTATAGGGCAACGCCGAAGCAACAACGGCTCGATATCTGTCCTGATAGCCAGATGGAGCAGTTCAAACATGAAGAACCCTGTCTTCACATGGTGCAACTTTTTCCTTGGCGGTAGCGACGTCGGCACCCGCTGGCGGCTTCTTGAATTTGTCGTCAAGGTCAAGGTCTGGGTGATGGCAGGCGATATTGCTCAAGACCATGAAGAGGGAGTCGCGGGCAAGCTTCCGGGACTCAGTCGCAAAGCGCTCGACCCTCCCCTCTTCATGCACTTTCAATTTCTCAATCAGCTCATTGAAGAAAAGTCCAAGCTTGACGCTTGGGACCTCCTGCTTGCTGGCCGAGGGTCATCCATGCCCATCACCACAGCTTGGGCACTAAGACGCTTGGTGATGTCGATTAAGCTCTTGATTCAGAGGTTACTCATGTCAACCTGGTTCTTCAGCTTGTCCTATGCATCTTGCCGGAGACACCGGGCGGTTTTCAGATGCTTGGATAGCAACTGTTAGCGGAACTCAAGGGACTCCGCCGAACACTCCAACGTGTCGATCCTTACCTTCATGTCCGAGATGCTGCCATTGGCAGTCTCCAGGCTCTGGGTCTGGGAGGAGAGCTGCGACTGCGCCTCGGCCAAGTGGATTTCCACCTGCTGTGCCCCCTGTTTGAGTGTCTCCACCTCCTTGGCGCCCCTGGCGAGGTCCTAATTCAGCTTGGCAACCTGCCGGTCAAGGATAGTCTTGGCAGCGAACTCGGCGTCCAAATCTTCAGTAAGCTTCTTCAGCTGAGCAGCATGGTCAGTGGCAAGGACGTCCAGGGCGGCTCCATGCTTGTCCTCCAATTCCTTGGTGTGTTGCTGCACCAGAGCCTCTAGACCTTCATCCTTGGCGTGGAGGGTGGCTTCGAGTTTTTGCTCCCGGAGGGAGATCTCCTGCTCTCTGACATCCAGGATGCCTTCTACTCCGCCAAGCGCATCTCCCGAGCCATGACATCCTCCCTCGTCAATAGGAGCATCTCTTGCTGCCTCGGGAGCACCTTGAATTGCTTGCCGTGCCATTCGTGCAGCTCCAAGCATTTGTCCTACAACTTCTGGTCCACCCTGCCGGCAGACTCACGCCGCTCCTGGAGCTCCTGCCACTTTTGGCTGTGTCGGGCCTGCATCTCCTTCACGCCCGCCGCCATGGACTCCATGAAGGAAAAATCCATTGTGATAGTAGCTGAGTCGTCGACCTCCCCAGCTCCCAGGTACAGCGGCGCGAGGAGTCGCTGAAGCTCTTCATCAAGCTCCACGTCCGTCATCGAGGACGGGCTGGGGCTCCGCTATCAGGCAACGGCAACACCATGGCCAGTGCATTTGAGGAGGACGGTGGGGCCTCAGTGACAATCCCGGAGGAGGGGAGTGGGTCCATGGTTTGGAGGGGAATTTTTGCCTTGACAACCACTTCCTCTACCGGGGCGTCCTCCAGAGAGTGCTCCACCACCGCCAAGGAGCCTTGTACATTCCTGAAAGTGCAACTATCCCTAGGTGGTTTTGGTAATTCATAACAACATATAGCTCATTGAGCTAATGCTATTCCAAGATGACTATTTCAGGAAAGCTCAATGATTGGCATGGCATGGATGTGAAAGTGGAACCCTCAAAATGCTAAGTACAAAGGATTGGCTCAAGCTCAAAAGCTCAAGACTCTTCATTTTATATTTTAGTGATCCAAGATCACATTGAGTCTTTAGGAAAAGCCAATACTATCCAAGGAGGGATGAGGTGTTGCTTAATGAGCCTCTTGCTTCATGTGCTTAGTGATATGCTCCAAAACCCTCAACTACTTTCCCATATCCACATATGACCTAAACCCTAAGCCAAACTCGGTCCTACCGATTCTCTTCTATCCGGCGCCACGGTTTCACTTGTCATAAGCCACTTGCCAAACCCTAGCAATTCGGTTATACCGATAGGGATCTCGGTCTCACCGAGATGGGATTGCAAACTCTCTGTTTCCTTTTCGTAACTTTTTGGTCTCACCGAAAGAGCGGATCGGTCCCACCGAGGTTGCAATGTAAACTCAGCGTTTCCTTTTTGTAACTTTTCGGTCTCACCGAAAGAGCAAATCGGTCCCACCGAGTTTGCCTGACCAACTCTCTGGTTAGCTAATTACCACCGAGTTGCATGTCAGTCCCACCGAAATCTCTAACGGTCACTAGGTTTACCTTTTCGGTCCGACCGAGTTTGTTGATTCGGTCCCACCGAGATTGGAAAACTGTGTGTAACGGTTGGATTTTGTGTGGAGGCTATATATACCCCTCCACCTCCTCTTCATTCGAGAGAGCCATCAGAACACATACACAATTCCAACTCATATGTTCTGAGAGAGAACCACCTACTCATGTGTTGAGACCAAGATATTCCATTCCTACCATATGAATCTTGATCTCTAGCCTTCCCCAAGTTGCTTTCCACTCAAATCTTATTTCCACAAAATCCAAATCCTATGAGAGAGAGTTGAGTGTTGGGGAGACTATCATTTGAAGCACAAGAGCAAGGAGTTCATCATCAACACACCATTTGTTACTTCTTGGAGAGTGGTGTCTCCTAGATTGGCTAGGTGTCACTTGGGAGCCTCCGACAAGATTGTGGAGTTGAACCAAGGAGTTTGTAAGGGAAAGGAGATCGCCTACTTCATGAAGATCTACCGCTAGTGAGGCAAGTCCTTCGTGGGCGTTGGCCATGGTGGGATAGACAAGGTTGCTTCTTCGTGGACCCTTCGTGGGTGGTTGCTTCTTCGTGGACCCTTCATGGGTGGAGCCCTCCGTGGACTCGCGCAACCATTACCCTTCGTGGGTGGAGCCCTCCGTGGACTCGTGCAACCATTACCCTTCGTGGGTTGAAGTCTCCATCAACGTGGATGTAGGATAGCACCACCTATCCGAACCACGGGAAAAACATCCGTGTCTCCAATTGCGTTTGAATTCTCCAAACCCTTCCCTTTACATTCTTGCAAGTTGCATGCTTTACTTTCCGCTGCCAATATACTCTTTGCAAGCTTTCTTGAATTGTGTGATGATTGCTTGACTTGTCCTACAATAGCTAAAATCTGCCAAGAACTAAAATTGGGAAAAGTTTAAGTTTTTATTTGGTCAAGTAGTCTAATCAACCCCCTCTAGACATACTTTCGATCCTACAAGTGGTATCAGATCTTTGGTCTCCATTTGCTTTGATCTCCATAGCTTTTGGTGGTCATAGACTTGGTTTCACAACCTAGGAGAGTATGGCGTCTAGCGAGGGAAATTATCACCGTAGAGGTCCTTACTTTGATGGTACTAATTTTGCTAGTTGGAAGCATAAAATGAAAATGCATATTCTTGGACATAACCCCGCCGTTTGGGCTATTGTGTGTGTTGGTTTGCAAGGTGACTTCTTTGATGGGAAAGAACCAAACCGTGAAGCTACCGCGGATGAGTTGAAGATGTTGCAATACAATGCTCAAGCTTGTGATATTCTCTTCAATGGATTGTGCCCCGAAGAATTCAACAAAATCAGCCGTCTTGAGAATGCAAAGGAAATTTGGGACACTTTGATTGATATGCACGAAGGTACCGACTCCGTCAAGGAATCCAAGTTGGATGTGCTTCAAAGTCAACTTGACAAGTTCAAAATGAAGGATGGTGAAGGTGTCGCTGAAATGTACTCTAGGCTTGCTCTCATCACAAATGAGATTGCCGGCTTAGGAAGTGAAGAGATGACCGATAGATTCATCATCAAGAAGATTCTAAGAGCCTTGGATGGAAAATATGATACCGTGTGCACATTGATCCAAATGATGCCCAATTACAAAGATCTCAAGCCAACGGAGGTGATTGGAAGGATTGTTGCTCATGAGATGTCACTTAAGGATAAAGAGGAACTTCACAACAAATCAAGTGGTGCCTACAAAGCCTCATGTGAAGCCCCTACATCATCAAGTGAGAAACAAGACTTCAATGAAGAATTGAGCTTAATGGTGAAGAACTTCAACAAGTTCTACAAGAGTAGAAGCAAAGATAGAAGCTTCAAGTCAAGGTCCTACAATGACAAAAGATCTTCTAGTCGAGAGCGAAACTGCTACAGTTGTGGAAGACCCGGACACTATTCCAATGAGTGTACGGCTCCCTACAAGAGAAGAGAAGATTCTCCAAAAAGAAGAAGCAAAGAATCACCACCAAGAGAGAGAAGGAGTAGAGATGATCGTTATGAACGAAGATACTCACGGAGAAGCAAGGATTCGGAAAGGAAGGAAAAATCATCAAGGAGCTACACAAGACGAAGACATCAAGCTCATGTTGGTGAATGGGTATCCGGCTCCGACTCCGACAGCCACTCCGAGAGAAGTTATCACTCCGACTCCGAAGATACTCAAGATGAAGGTGTTGCCGGTCTAGCACTTGTGTCAACCAACTCCTACGACATATTTGACTCACCAAATGAAGGAATTGGAAGATGCTTCATGGACAAAGGTCCTAAGGTAACACACCCCGAGTATGTTGATTTCAATAGTGATGAAGATGACTTGTTAGGTGATGATTTGCTTGTTGACAACTCTAGTGATGAATACTATGATGAAACTCAATTAATCATGCTAATCAAGATAAAACGAATGACAATGATAAGGAGAAGATTGAGGCTCTAACTAAAGAACTAAACACTCTTAAGTTAGCTCATGAAACTATCTTCGAAGATCATCGAGAACTTTTAAGAGCTCATGAGAAATTACGCTTTGAAAAGCTCAATCTTGAGCAAGAGCATGAGTTCTTAAAAGCAATCAATGATGATCTCCGCAAGAAAAGTTCTTCTTACATTGCCAAGCGTTTACTCTTATCCACTTACATGCCTCAAGTCAAGTCTAGTAACAAGAACAAGAAAGATTCTTCCTCTAGCAGTAACAATGATCATGCTAAATCCAATATTGTTGCTTCTAGTAGTTCTCTTGATTCCACTAATGATTCTCTTAGCCAAGTTACACTTGAGCAAGAAAATAGCTTATTGAAGGGAATTATAGAGAAAGGAGTGTACAAAAGCCTTGCCGGGAGTAAGCAATTCGAGGAAATTGTGCGCAAGCAAGGAATGCACCGGAAGAATCAAGGTGTTGGTTTTGAACGAAAGTTCAATGCCAATGGAGTTGAGTGGGAAGAAGATCAATACCCCAAGACAAAGTTTGTTCCTCAACAAGAGAAGTATGATACTTCTTTCAAGGGGACACAAGCTCAAGATGATCTTCCACCACAAGACTACAAGCAAAAAGGCAAGGACAAGCTTCAAGAGGAAATTGATGCATTTGAAGAAGCTCCTAAGACCTTAGTCAAGTGGATTCCCAAGACTACTTCAAGTTCCACTTCATCAAGTACGACTACAACTCCAAGGATTCCCATCAAGATGGTGTGGATCCAAAAGAAGAAGAACTAGAGAGTTCTTGAGGGTGACTCCGCCAACATACTTCACTCTTATCATTTTGGCAAGAACAAGTGCAATCAACTTCCACATCTTGCACTAGTTCAAGGAGTCACAAACCCTCTTGTTGGTAAGACAAGGGACAAGGTAACCTAAAAGTTTCATGACATCATCTTGTGTGTGCATCACTCTATGTCTATGGATATCCTTGTTTGTTCCTTGTGGGACTAACCATGTAGGTATTGAAAGTGCAATCACTCAATGGATAGCTCCAAGTGATCTACATCAACATTGAGCATCCACATCTTCAACATCTACATGAAGTCATCATCGACAAAACCCAAGGTTAGTTCATCCCTCTTAAGGGGGGATATCACATCTAGGGGGAGCTTTACTCTAAGACTTGAGCTAAAGCAACTCTAAAGATGTGAACACAACAATGCTTTATGTAAAAGTGGTAACCCCACTTGAGCTTAAACGATGAGTATGACCTATGATCAAGTGTTCTCACTTGACTCCTAAGTCAATATACTCATATATAGATGACCTTGTCATCGCAAATTGCTTGATAGATGCTAGAATTGGTTGTGCATGCCTTGTCACATATTTCATTTGCCATCTTATTGTGTGAGCATGCTGGTTGCATATTTTACTCATTCGAGGACATCCACTTGTTGTTTTGATTGTTTGGTTTTATTTCCTTTTGCCAAGTGGATGGACAAGAATGCCTAAGAACCTCCTCTAGCTATCTATGCTTTTCTCGTCTCAAACTCTATTCATGCTACATCACAAAATTTGATCAAGTCAGATTCGAACCACTCTATGTGAGGAGCGCTCGGAGTCCCCGATTCGTCATAGACTTAAACTTCCAAAACCTCTTTATGATTCTCGGTCTGACCGATACCCTACTTTCGGTCCTACCGAGATCATTAAGTTGATCTAGGTTTTCGATCTCGGTGCAACCGATTTGAACCATTCGGTCACACCGAGTTGCAACAACTGTATACAGTTTTGCATCTCGGTGCCACCGAGTTGTTCCACTCGGTCACACCAACAGGGTCGGCTATATATACGTGGGTGTAGAGACTAAGTTACAGCTTACTCGTTAAGCTCGTTTCTTGTTAAGGGCTCGCTATATCTACTAAGTCTTATTCTGACATGGGGCTTCGCCAAATCATCCGCAAAAATTTGGAGAGGAATGTTCATAAGCTCCACCCCAAAGTCTAACCGCCCTCTTCTTCTCTATCTTGACAGGAATCCGCTGTCCGAATCGCGATAGCCTGCTCTGCCAACTTGGTCTCCGGATCGTCTCCTCGCGCCAGCCGCCTCCAGTCGCTGGTCTCCGTCGCCGTCAACGGAATTCTACCCCGCCGTTGCCGCCGTAGCGAGTCTCCGCCGAACTAGGGTATGGACTCGATCTTTGTGCTATTCCCCAATCCGATTTAGCACATTGTGATCATCATGATTCTTGCCACGTTTGATAAACTCCTATCCAGTCAATGAACTCATAGATTAGGTTTAATTCGAAAATTTTAGGGTTAGGTTTCCGCCGAAACCATCTCGGACCCACCGAGTTGAAAAACTCGGTCCCACCGATTGGCTTATGCCATTGCACAAGTGAGACACTCGGTCTGACCGAGAATTACTTATCGGTGTGACCGATTTTGGAACTCTGTGAAACCCTAGCAGTCTCGGTGCCACCGAACTGTGACTCGGTCTGACCGAGTTCACTAGTTTAGGTGCCAAAACTGCTTCGGTATCACGAGTTTAGAAATCGGTAGATCCGAGATGCTTTCAGTGGGAAACTAAAACTAAGTTTTTGAATTATTCTTTGCATAAAATCTTAGTAGTAGCGACTTCCCGGAGGAGCGCTACTGGTAAGTAGTAGTAGCGCTTCTCCCTGCCCACGCTGCTACTATTATTTTGTATTTTATTTCTTTTTTATTTCATGTTGTATTCGTACACCTTTACACAAGTTTTCATACAACAGGAATTTAGAAATTGTTTTTACATCATAATGAGTTATTACATCATGGGGTGAAAGAACCGTGGACTAGTTTCAAGTGGATGGACATCCACTTGAAACTAATCCGCGGTTCTTTCACCCAATGATATAATAAATATCATCATCATCATATCATTAACAACTTATCATCATAATACATCATTGTCATATAACACCTCCTCAAGATCATCGTTTTCATCAATGAGACATCACATAGCAAATTGGTCACTAGTCGCAATCACAAGTACTCCTCATCATCAACTCTAACACATTGTATCACATAATAAACATATTGTACCTCATAGGACCTACTACATTCTCTTAGGACCTACTATATTCTCTAAGGTAAAATAGAAAAAAACAAGATAGCCCCTGACTCTCCATTATGGAGAATGGAGATTATCCTGTCTCCAATTCTTGCCTTTCGCTTAATGTTACTTCCAAGAACCTCCTTGCGAATGTCCAAACATTTTTTCCATTCTTTGATTAGCATGTGTTCACCGGTTTTAGAAATCCGATATGCACAGGTGAGCTCCTTAAATTGACCTGGTTGTATGTTCAGAACTGCAAGGCGACCATTCTGATACATCAGATGAGGCACACAATCCATCGGGATTTTCTGTTGAAAAACATAGTAATAACTTCGTAGTTAGCAATGATGTACTAGTTTTAGAAGTATGCAAAAGATGCACGGATGTCGTAATAGTAAAAAATCTTACCAGGGTATCTCCATAGAAGTTACCATGGTTCAACACGTGCACTAGTGGCACGTATTCACCATAATTCGGAGGAGTTCGATAATAGGTATTGTAATTCTCAAGATAAGTATAATAAGCAATAAGATGACTTTTCTCCTTATAAGTTAATTCGGAGCCATCAGTGTAGTGGGTTTTGTCTACCATCTTCTGCACATTCTTTGAAGATTCAAAATAAGCTGTCAATGGAAATAAGCTGTCAACTATTTTGAAATAAACAATATAAATTAGTTAATAACTATGTTTGAGAAACTCACATTGCGGTAGAATCAGAAGCGTATCAACAAGGACCCAAATGTCCATATTGTCTTGCTCGATGTCAGGATCACCAAGATCCATGGTGACAATCATACCCTCATAAAAACCATACATTTTGCAAAGTGCTTCCCAATTTTGGCAACCAAAATGGGTTATGCTCTGAGAATTGTACAGATTTACTTCAAAATCGATATCATGATGGGTCCTTAGGTGTATTTTCTTTGTTTGAAAATTTTCATGGTCTTCAAAACCCATCCTCTCCAAGACATAGCGTCTTGCATGGCATGGGATAAGCTAGTCGAATTGTAAAAGATGAAAATTAGATGTTGAAATAGTTGAAGTCATGCTTAATTACGAAAAAAAACACTCGTCGTTGTTGCGTATCATTTCAACATCGAAGGTCTCCTCGAGCTTAATGCTGAAGCGCCGATCTTCGTCCAGCTCAACGAACCTGTCGCACATACCTCGATCGTCATGGCACCAGCTGCACTCCCCTGGGAGACTGTCGTTGTCCGAGTACGACATTTCCTACGTTCATAATTCAAAGATTAAACTTGTAAAATTAAATATATGTACTAAAAAACCTAAATTAGATCATTATTTTTCGAGAAAATCCAGGCCACTCGATATTTCCTACATATTCTAGCACAAGTCATGCCAGAATTCACGGAAAAATCCGGCATGACCTTTGCTAAAAAATGATATATCGAGCGCCTGAAATTTGCCAGAACGGAAATTAATCAACACTCCCGCAAAACATAGGCCACTCGGAGGTGTAAACTTAACATGAACGGCCACTTGGGCAACCACATATCCTATTTGAGCAACACAAGATATACATGGATATTTGGCTGGTCTCACCTCGATGTCAGAGGGGGTCGGTGATGGGGACGACGGCGGGGATGATGGAGGGGCTCCTTGATTTCTGCAAAAGCAAAAACTGTATAAGTTATCACTAATACATCCCGAATAATTGCTTAAACTAAAAAATAACAACAAATATGACATGTTCAACTAGTTTTATTAATTCAACTAGTTCTTACTAAATATAAACTTACTATAAATAGAAAAAAACTAGTTCTTTCTAACAATAAAGTAGTTCAACTAGTTATATTAATTATCTTACTAAAAATACATTAGTTCTATTCATTCAACTAGTTCAACTAGTTTATTAATTTACTTACTAAACTAGTTCAACTACAACTAAAGTAGTTCAACTAGTTTATTAATTTACTTACTAATTATTTTAAACACTTACTAAAAACAGTAAAAATAAACTACATTATACAATAGTTAACTAGTACCATCACTACTACTAATTAACATCTACTACTACTAAAAATCATTATCTATGAACCCTAAATTAACATCTACTACTACTAAAAAACATCTAGTACTAACTAAGCAGAGAGAACGAGGGTGGGGGAGGGTGGGGGGCTTACAGAGAGGGGAGAGGCGGTGGTGGGGAGGTGCTCGGCGACGGAGAGGTAGGGGCGGCGAGGGCGGGCTCGGGATCGGGAGGCGGCAGCAGGGTTGGGGGAGGCGGCGGCAATGGTGAGGTCGTGAGCGGAGGGGGTGGGGAGGCGGCGGCGACGGTGAGGTCGAGAGCGGCAGCGGGCGGCGGCAATGAGGTTGACGGCGGCCTCGGGCGGCGGCGGTGAGGGCAGGCTCGGGCTCGGGCGGCGACGACAGAGGAGTAGGGGAACAGTGGGGGGGAAGGAGGACTTAGCGAAATTTTGAGTGGGCGGGTGGTTAAGTCGAACTAGCAGTAGCGCACTTCAGGAAACGCGCTATAGCTAAAGTAGCTATAGCGCAATTTCAGGAAAAACGCTACTGCTAAGTCTAAGCACGCATCAAAAATATATGTTGGTCATCATTGATCTTTTTGTGTAGAATCTAAATAGTCAACATATTTAAGGTGGTAAACACCTTGTTTGCTTAGCAGTATGGGACTAAACTTAATTAGGTGCAACACTTAGCAGCAGTGAGTTTTGCAGAAACACGCTGCTACTAAGTACTTTAGTAGCAGCGCGTCCAGGGAAGGGCGCTACTACTATATCTAGCCTGGGGGCAAATCCGTGGCAATTATAGTAGTAGCGCTTGTTTGACCTAGAGTGCTACTGCTATCTAGTTATTAGTAGCACGGTTCCTTTAAGCTCGCTACTGCTAGTTAGTAGTAGCGCCTGTTTTTAAACCGCGCCACTGCTACGATTCTGTGTATAACGTTTTCCCTAGTAGTGATAGCTTCTTCAGTGTCCGTAGGTTCATCATGGTCTAGTAACATGACTTCCAGGACAAGATTACCATACCTCTCTGGTGCAGAACGTGCTCTGTTCGACCTACGAGGTCCAGTAGTAACTTGATCCGAAGTTTCATGATCATCATCATTAACTTGATCTCTAATTGGTGTAGGCATCACGGTAACGGATTTCTCTGATGTGCCACTTTCGAAATTGAGAGAAGGTACAAATACCTCATCAAGTTCTACTTTCCTCCCACTCACTTCTTGCGAGAGAAACTCCTTCTCTAGAAATGTTCCATTCTTAGCAACAAAGATGATCTTGCCTTCGGACCTGTGGTAGAAGGTGTACCCAATTGTTTCCTTAGGGTATCCTATGAAGACGCACTTCTCCGATTTGGGTTCGAGCTTATCAGGCTAAAGCCTTTTGACATAAGTGTCGTAACCCCAAACTTTAAGAAACGATGGCTTAGGTTTCTTGCCAAACCATAGTTCATACGGTGTCATCTCAACGGATTTAGATGGAGCCCTATTTAACGTGAATGTGGCGGTCTCTAATGCATAACCCCAAAACCATAGTGGTAAATTGATAAGAGACATCATAAAACGCACCATATCCAATAAAGTACGGTTACAACGTTCGGACACACCATTACGTTGTGGTGTTCTAGGTGGTGTGAGTTGTGAAACTATTCCACATTGTTTTAAATGAAGGCCAAAGTCGTAACTCAAATATTCGCCTCCGCGATCAGATCATAGAAACTTTATTTTCTTATTATGATGATTCTTTACTTCACTCTGAAATTCTTTGAACTTTCAAATCTTTCAGACTTATGTTTCATTAAGTAGATATACCCATATCTACTCAAATCATCTGTGAAGGTCAAAAATAATGATACATGTCGCGTGCCTCAACACTCATAGGACCGCATACATCGGTATGAATTATTTCCAATAAGTCATTGGCTAGCTCCATTGTTCTGGAGAATGGATTTTTAGTCATCTTGCCCATGAGGCATGGTTCACAAGTATCAAATGATTCACAATCAAGTGATTCCAAAAGTCCATCCGCATGGAGTTTCTTCACGCGCTTTACACCAATATGACCTAAATGGCAGTGCCACAAATATGTTGCACTATCATTATCAACTTTGCATCTTTTGGCATCAATATTATGAATATTTGTATCACTACGATTGAGATTCAACAATAATAGACCACTCTTCAAGGGTGCATGACCATAAAAGATATTACTCATATAAATAGAACAACCATTATTCTTTGATTTAAATGAATAACCGTCTCGCACTAAACAAGATCCAGATATAATGTTCATGCTCAACGCTGGCACCAAATAACAATTATTCGGGTCTAAAACCAATCCCGAAGGTAGATGTAGAGGTCGCGTTCCGACGGCGATCATATCGACCTTGGAACCATTCCCGACGCGCATCGTCACCTCGTCCTTAGCTAATCTTCGTTTAATCCATAGCTCCTGCTTCAAGTTACAAATATGAGCAACCGAACCAGTATCAAATACCCAGGCGCTACTACTAGCATTAGTAAGTTACACATGAATAACAAGTATATGAAATATACCTTTGTTCACTTTGCCATCCTTCTTATCCGCCAAGTATTTGGGGCAGTTCCGCTTCCAGTGACCAGTCCCTTTTGTAGTAGAAGCACTCAGTTTCAGGCTTGGGTCCAGCTTCGGGCTTCTTCCCGGGAGTGGAAACTTGCTTGCCATTCTTCTTGAAGTTCCCTTTCTTTCCCTTGCCCTTTTTCTTAAAACTAGTGGTCTTGTTAACCATCAACACTTGATGCTCCTTCTTGATTTCTACCTCCGCGGCCTTAAGCATTGCGAAGAGCTCGAGAATTGTTTTGTCACCCCTTGCATATTATAGTTCATCACAAAGCCTTTGTAGCTTGGTGGCAGTGATTGAAGAACTCTGTCAATAACATAATCAACTGGAAGATCAACTCCCAGTTGAGTCAAATGATTATAATACCTAGACATTTTGAGTATGTGTTCACTGACATAACTGTTCTCTTCCATCTTGCAGCTATAGAACTTGTTGGAGACTTCATATCTCTCAACCCGGGCATTTGCTTGAAATGTTAACTTCAACTCTTGGAACATCTCGTGTGCTCCATGATGTTCGAAACATCTTTGAAGTCTCGGTTCTAAGCCTTAAAGCATGGCACACTAAACTATCGAGTAGTCATCAGATCGATCTTGCTAGACATTCAGAACATCAGCTTCCGCTCCTGCAGTAGGCCTTTCACCTAGCAGTGCATCAAGGACATAATTCTTCTGTGCAGCAATGAGGATAATCCTCAAGTTATGGACCTAGTCCGTGTAGTTGCTACCATCATCTTTCAACTTAGATTTCTCTAGGAATGCATTAAAATTCAGGGGAACGGTAGCTCGGGACATTGATCTACAACAGAGATATGCAAAACTATAAGACTAAGTTCATGATAAATTAAGTTCAATTAATCAAATTACTTAAGAACTCCCACTTAAATAAACACCCCTCAAGTTATTTAAGTGATACATGATCCAAATCAACTAACCCATGTCTGATCATCATGTGAGATGGGGTAGTCATCAATGGTGAACATTTCTATGTTGATCATATCTACTATATGACTCATGTTCGACCTTTCGGTCTCCATTGTTTCGAGACCATATCTGTACATGCTAGTCTCGTCAAGTTTAACCCAAGTATTATGCATGTGCAAAACTGTCTTACACCCGTTGTACATGAACGTAGAGTCTATCACACCCGATCATCACGTGGTGTCTCGAAATGACGTACTGTAACAACGGTGCATACTCAGGGAGAACACTTCTATCTTGAAATTAAGTGAAGGGATCATCTTATAATGCTACCACCGTTTTAAGCAAAATAAGATGCATAAAAGATAAAAATCACATGCAACCAAAATATGTGACATGATATGGCCATCATCATCTCCTGCTTTTGATCTCCATCTCCAAAGCATCGTCACGATCTCCATCGTCACCGGCTCGACACCTTCATCTCCATCGTTGCGTCGTGGTCGTGTAACATCCCAAATTTTCAATTTGGAATGTTATACATTACATCATCATTGCATATCATAATTTATTTGCTTTTGGTTTTGATCCTAGAAATTCCACGCAACTCAAGGACCCAAGGAGAGAGTTGGGGATTTCGTTATTTTCATATTTGAGTTTTCTCAAATTTTGCGAATAGGATCATTTGAATTTAATTCTTTTATCATCAATTATTCCTATTACAAAAATATGAGTGAGGGAATAAAATGAATTTCCCAAAATAAAGAAATATTGAGTATTTAATAATAAAAACAAATAAGATTTTATTTCGGAGTTTTTCGGTATTTTATTTGAATTTAGGAAAAATGTGTGTTTTTCAAAATTACATTTAGGCCTCAAATAAATGTTCACCTTGTGTGGCTTGATTTTAGAAGCGGGGAAAAATTTATTTCGGGATTTTGGGAGTCCGTTTAGTATTTCCTTTATTTGTTTTTTTTGCGCGGAATAATTAAAAAAACGCGAACCGACTTTGGGCCGTACCCGAGCGGGACTCCGCCCGGGGGCTGCCTTTAAATAGCTGCCGCCCCAGCCCACCAGAGCCGCCGCCAACCCTAACCCTAGCCGCGCCTCGATCCGCGCGCCCGCCGCCACCGCCAGAGCCGCCGCCGCCGCCGACCCGCCTCCCGAGGTAAAAAAAAGAGAAAAAAAGGGGTCGCGGTTTTTTTTTGTTTCAGTTTTTTTAAATAGATCGGTTTTTCCGGTTTATTTATTTAGCGAGCGTTCGTCCATTCGTTCGTTCTAGCAAACGTTCGTCGTTTTTCTTTTTCTCGGATTAAATCCGCGATTTTTCTGATCGCGATTCCTGATCCGATTTTCGTTTTAGTATAACTTTTCGCTCGTTTATCGGAATCAGGCGATTCAAGCGCCTGGAGTTTGGTCTCGAAACCCTCTATCCATTTAACCAACTTAAACAAGTTTTTTCCACTGTAAAAATTGCCCTAGATCCAGAATAGTAAACGAAGCCTGTTTTCTTTTGCCGTTTGACTTTCGTTGCTTTGTTTGATTTGATTCTTTTTGCAAACCGGAGTTCTTAAGTTGAACCTTCTGGTTGGATCTCTTATTTGAGTTTTACCCATGCATTAGATGAATACTTATTGTATGCTTGTTTGTTTGTCTGTGATAGAATACCCGGAGTGCGCCGCCTGTTACTTCGAATCTCTAGGTTTCGCGGATCATCAGCAAGGCAAGTAACACTTTGATCATACCTCCTACTACCCAGTTTTATTGCATTAGATCAATCCTCAAACATTGCATGATTAGGATCTAATTAAATTGTGGGATGGGAAGTAGTTGAGGTAGTACCTATTACCTGTTGTATTATCAAACCTTTGGGAGTTACTTCTACGTTTGCCTATTATGCCATACTATGCTAGTAGACGTGGATTGGGTGAGTGATATCCATGACAGATGTGAGTTTGTTAATTAATGGTTTATCTAAGGTGGCAACTTAAACACACATCTGGGTGGATTGAGGTACCTGGGTATTCCAGGATTGCCTGTTTTTCTTTATGGACCGCCACCCAGGCCCAAAGGGATCATGAGATTTTTCATACTAGAAACTTCCGTGTGCAGCCACAAGCTATTATGGGCTCTAGCATTGTTGATTAAGTCGTGCGAACTCTTACAGGGTAGACTAGCAGATGTAGGGAAAAGTAGGTGTAACGGTCTATCCATCGTAAGGTGCTAGCGCTTCTGAAAGACTATGTCTTGGTCATCCGTTTCTCAAACACCATGTAGTGCGAGAAACCAAACAGAGGCGATCGAGTCTTGTGGGGAAAAGTGCGCAAACCTCTGAAGAGTGTATAAACTAATCATGGTTAGCCGTGTCCCCGGTTATGGACAGCTTGAGTATCTAGTACTTGGATTATCATGTGAATCTCAACATGTTACTCAAAAAATTAATTTTGTTGGGTTTTGTTTAATGATGATGCTTAATTGGGATTGAGGATGTTGTCAACCATTCTCAATGTTTAACAATCACCATGATAGTTAAATAAATTTATTCCTTTGTAGTAGGGAAAAATTGTCTTTATGCAAAACTATAACCTAGAGCTTTCCACCAGCCAAATATGCATATGGTATAGCTGTTTCATTCCATTACTCTCTATGTGTTACTTTGCCAGCATATTCCATGTGCTGACCCGTTTCGGGCTGCAACGTTAATGTTGCAGACTTTTCAGACGATGATTAAGGAGTTTTTAGGTCGTGGTTCTATACTCAGTGATGCCGTTGGAGTTGATGGACTCACTTATCTTCCAAGCCTTTCGCTGTTATAGTTATTAGATGGCCTTAAGCCATATTTGTTGTAATAAGTTCTCTATTGAGACACTCGATGTAATAAGTGTGTGATTGCTACTCTGTTATAAATCCTCTGAGTACTGTATGGTGTCAGCATTACTGATCCAGGGATGACACCTAAGCACAGAGATCAAACTGTTTGAGGTCTGGTCGCTACAGAGATGGTATCAGAGCACACGCTGACTGTAGGACACGACCACTAAGCTAAAGACCTAGATCACTATTCACTCTCTTCTCTTCTAACCTCTCATCTTTTCTACTCTTTAGGATGGCGGATGCAAGGAACAAGTTCACGCAACCGGATGACGATACACCTTTTGGACGTCACTAGATACTTGAACATAGGAGTACCAAGCTTCACCGGAACCTACAATGCCACTTTACCTGAAGAGGAGCGCTGGATGATTCAAGTTCAAATTCCAGGAAGGACGTTCATGCCAGTCACTGAGCCATAGAGTTTTCTTTTGATGCACCAACTTGGAGTCTAGGAAAGAGCATGGCAGCTCACATCGCCATGGGACGCACTGGAGAAGTCTATCGCAATGATCTCAAGGATACTATCTACCAGATTAGGGGCGCCGAGATGAACACTGGGAGATGATCAGCACCAGGAAGGGTAGATCAGTTTCAGCTTTTATCCAGGAGTTAAACTGGCACATTCGACGACAGGAGAACCAGATGTGCGCCGACATGATAGACCTGAAGAAGGCAAAGACAAGAATCAAGGAACTGGAGGAAGAACTCAAGGCTACACGTGAAGATTATGAAGAGGAAATTGAAGTATTGGTGGAGAAGAATGATGATCTGATCAAGAAGATCGGAGTATTTATGGGAGGCCCTACACCAGTAGATGAAGACGAAGAACCCAAGGAGATTCGCCCGGAAGACTACATCATCATCGACGACACCGACTCGGATCCAGATGATAGCGATGATGACTATGTTGATGAAGCCGGAGCAGATATCATGGAGTCTACAACCGAAGAATATTTCTAGTAGACCACCTCATCAGTAGTAGTAGTCCACCATGTAAATACAGTAGTCCGAGCACTTTTGCGATAGTTAGATCGATTGTATGCCCTTGTTTGAATGAATGAAGTGAATTGTTTGCTTTTGCCTCATGTGCATATGGGTAGTGTTTTCTCTTTAGACCCCCTCTATTCTTAACTCTCATCATTTCAAAACCCTCAGATGCCTCCGAGACGTGACCCCAGATTTACCTTTCCACCGAAGCTCACTCAGTTGATCCAGCAGCAGAACACATTGATGCAGTTGCTAGTTCAGAATTAGAATCAGGGGAACAACAACAACAACAACCCACCACCACCACCTGTTGATCACTTAGCCCATTTTCTTAGGCTGAATCCGCTGGTGTTTTCCAGTAGCACCAAGCCGATAGTAGCAGATGATTGGCTCCGCAAGACAGCTAGAGAGTTGACCACAGCAGGATGCACAAATGCGGAGAAGGTGAAGTTTGCCGCACATCAGCTTGAAGGACCCGCAGCATCATGGTGGGAGAATTTCACAGCCACTTTCCCTGTCGACACTGTCACATGGGACCAGTTTCAGCAGGCTTTTCGAACTGCCCATGTTTCAGCAGGAGCTATGGCTCGCAACTTGCGCCAAGGAGGACGGACAGTTGGCCAGTATGTGGAGGACTTTAGTAAATTAGCACGTTATGCCCCAGATGACGTTGTTACGGATGCAGCTAAGCAGGAGAAGTTTCTGGAAGGACTGAATGATGAGTTGAGCATGCAGTTGATGGTAGCAACCTTCAACAACTCCCC
>NC_053023.1:164675896-164686637 GCF_003073215.2 Triticum urartu | reverse complement strand
TTCATAATTTTTGGAGCTAGGGAAATATGGATGTTGCATCATTCTTTACAGACTATCCTGTTTAGGAAGATTGCTGTTATGTTTGCATTGTTTGCATATGTTTGCTTCTTTAATGATTCTATTTCAGGATAGGACTATTAAATATGCAGAGGCATTTAGTATGCAATGTTGAATAATAATTTTAGTGATTTGCTACAGTATAGTATGATAAGGTTTTGGCAATGGTTTATACTAACTTATCTCACGAGTCCTTGTTGAGTTTTGTGTGGATGAAGCTTTTGATATTTAGGGAGACCGTGATATGAGAGGAATTAAGGAGACACAAAAGCTCAAGCTTGGGGATGCCCAAGGCATCCCAAGATAATATTTCAAGAAGTCTCAAGCATCTAAGCTTGGGGATGCCCCGGTTGGCATCCCACCTTTCTTCTTCAACAACTATCGGTTAGTTTCGGTTGATCCTAAGTTTTTGTTTATTCACATGATGTTTGCCATTCTTAGAATGTCATTTTATTTTGCTTTGCTTGCTGTTTGAATAGAATACCAAGACCTGAAATTATTAAATGTTAGAGAGTCTTCATATAGTTGCATAATTATTCGACTACTCATTGATCTTCACTTATATCTTTCGGAGTAGTTTGTTGTTGCTCTAGTGCTTCACTTATATCTTTTAGAGCATGGTGGTAGTTTTATTTTGAAGAAATAGACAAACTCTCATGTTTCACTTAGATTATTTTGAGAGTCTTAAATAGCATGGTAATTTGCTTAAAATCCTAATATGCTAGGTATTCAAGAATAATAAAATTCTCTTATGAGTGTGTTGAATACTATGAGAAGTTTGATACTTGATAATTGTTTTGAGATATGAAGATGGTAATATTAGAGTCATGCTAGTTGAGTAGTTGTGAATTTGAGAAATACTTGTGTTGAAGTTTGTGATTCCCGTAGCATGCACGTATGGTGAACCGTTATGTGATGAAGTCGGAGCATGATTTATTTATTGATTGTCTTCCTTATGAGTGGCGGTCGGGGACGAGCGATGGTCTTTTCCTACCAATCTATCCCCCTAGGAGCATGCGCGTAGTACTTTGTTTCAATAACTAATAGATTTTTGCAATAAGTATGTGAGTTCTTTATGACTAATGTTGAGTCCATGGATTATACGCACTCTCACCCTTCCACCATTGCTAGCCTCTCTAGTACCGCGCAATTTTCGCCGGTACCATAAACCCACCATATACCTTCCTCAAAAAAGCCACCATACCTACCTATTATGGCATTTCCATAGCCACTACGAGATATATTGCCATGCAACTTTCCACCGTTCCGTTTATTATGACACGCTCCATCATTGTCATATTGCTTAGCATGATCATGTAGTTGACATCGTATTTTTGGCAAAGCCACCGTTCATAATTCTTTCATACATGTCACTCATGCATCATTGCACATCCCGGTACACCACCAGAGGCATCCATATAGAGTCATACTTTGTTCTAGTATCGAGTTGTAATCATTGAGTTGTAAATAAATAGAAGTGTGATGATCATCATTCAATAGAGCATTGTCCCAAAAAAAGGAAGGCCAAAAAAAGAGAAAGGCCAAATAAAAAAAAGGCCCAAAAAAGAAAATAAATAAAAAGGGGCAATGCTACTATCCTTTTACCACACTTGTGCTTCAAAGTAGCACCATGATATAGCGAGTCTCATATATTGTGCTTCAAAGTAGCACCATATTATTCATATAGAGAGTCTCATATGTGTGACTTTCATATACTAGTGGGAATTTTACGTTATAGAACTTGGCTTGTATATTCCAATGATGGGCTTCCTCAAATTTCCCTAGGTCTTCGTGAGCAAGCAAGTTGGATGCACACCCACTAGTTTCTTTTGTTGAGCTTTCATACATTTATAGCTCTAGTGCATCCGTTGCATGGCAATCCCTACTCACTCACATTGATATCTATTGATGGGCATCTCCATAGCTCGTTGATACGCCTAGTTGATGTGAGACTATCTTCTCCCTTTTGTCTTCTCCACAAACCACCACTCTATTCCACCTATAGTGCTATATCCATGGTTCACGCTCATGTATTGCGTGAAGATTGAAAAAGTTTGAGAACATCAAAAGTATGAAACAATTGCTTGGCTTGTCATCGGGGTTGTGCATGATTTAAATATGTTGTGTGGTGAAGATGGAGCATAGCCAGACTATATGATTTTGTAGGGATAACTTTCTTTGGCCATGTTATTTTGAAGAGACATAATTGCTTAGTTAGTATGCTTGAAGTATTATTATTTTTATGTCAATATGAACTTTTGTCTTGAATCTTTCGGATCTGAATATTCATATCACAAGTAGGAAGAATTACATTGAAATTATGCCAACTAGCATTCCACATCAAAAATTATCTTTTTTTATCATTTACATACTCGAGGACGAGCATGAATTAAGCTTGGGGATGCTTGATACGTCTCCAACGTATCTATAATTTTTGATTGCTCCATGCTATATTATCTACTGTTTTGGGCAATATTGGGCTTTATTTTCCACTTTTATATTATTTTTGGGACAAACCTATTAACCGGAGGCCCAGCCCAGATTTGCTGTTTTATGCCTATTTCAGTGTTTTGAGGAAAAGTAATATCAGACGGAGTCGAAACGGAACGAAATCAACTGGAGAAGTTATTTTTGGAAGGAAACACACCTGATGGACTTGGACCCCACGTCAAGGAAGGAACGAGGTGCTCACGAGGGTGGGGAGCGCGCCCACCCCCCTAGGGCGCGCCCCCTGTCTCGTGGGGCCCTCGTGGCTCCCCTAACATACTTCTTCTGCCTATATATCTCCATATACCCTAAAACTTCCAGAACGCAACATAGATCGGGAGTTCTGCCGCCAGAAGCCTCCGTAGCCACCAAAAGTCAATCGGGACCCTGTTCCGGCACCCTGCCGAAGGGGGGATCCCTCACCGGTGGCCATCTTCATCATCCCGGCGCTCTCCAGGACGAGGAGGGAGTAGTTCTTCCTCGGGGCTGAGGGTATGTACCAGTAGCTATGTGTTTGATCTCTTTCTCTCGTGTCCTTGAGATGATACGATCTTGAGATATCGCGAGCTTTGCTATTATAGTTGGATCTTATGTTTCTCCTCCCCCTCTTCTCTCTTGTAATGAATCGAGTTTCCCCTTTGAAGTAATCTTATCGGATTGAGTCTTTAAAGATTTGAGAACACTTGATGTATGTCTTGCTGTGGATATCTGTGGTGACAATGGGATACCACGTGCCACTTGATGTATGTTTTGGTGACCAACTTGCGGGTTACGCCCATGAACCTATGCATAGGGGTTGGCACACATTTTCGTCGTGATTCTCCGGTAGAACTTTGGGGCACTCTTTGAGGTCCTTTGTGTTGGTTGAATAGATGAATCTGAGATTGTGTGATGCATATCGTATAATCATGCCCACGGATACTTGAGGTGACATTGGAGTATCTAGGTGACATTAGGGTTTTGGTTGATTTGTGTCTTAAGGTGTTATTCTAGTACGAACTCTAGGGCTGTTTGTGACACTTATAGGAATAGCCCAACGGATTGATTGGAAAGAATAACTTTGAGGTGGTTTCGTACCCTACCATAATCTCTTCGTTCGTTCTCCGCTATTAGTGACTTTGGAGTGACTCTTTGTTGCATGTTGAGGGATAGTTATGTGATCCAATTATGTTAGTATTGTTGAGGGAACTTACACTAGCAAAAGTATGAACCCTAGGCCTTGTTTACCATCATTGCAATACCGTTTATGCTCACTTTTATCACTTGCTACCTTGCTGTTTTTATAATTTCAGATTACAAATACTCATATCTACTATCCATATACCACTTGTATCACCATCTCTTCGCCGAACTAGTGCACCTATACAATTTACCATTATATTGGGTGTGTTGGGGACACAAGAGACTCTTTGCTATTTGGTTGCAGGGTTGCTTGAGAGCGACCATCTTCATCCTATGCCTCCTACGGATTGATAAACCTTAGGTCATACACTTGAGGAAAATTTGCTACTGTCCTACAAACCTCTGCACTTGGAGGCCCAACAACGTCTACAAGAAGAAGGTTGTGTAGTAGACATCAGTCATATCATCCAAGCCAATAGTAACAACATTCTTTTCGCAGTCTATCCTAGCATTAACTGTATTCAAGAAGGGTCTACCAAATATAATGGGACAAAAACTATCTTGTGGAGAACTAAGAACAAGAAAATCAGCAGGATATTTAGTTTTCCCGCACAAGAATTCAACATCTCTAACAATTCCCATTGCTGAAATAGTATCTCTATTAGCAAGTTTAATTGTGACATCAATATCTTCTAACTCAGCAGGTGCAATTTCATGCTTGATTTCTTTATACAATTCATAAGGTATAACACTAGCACTAGCACCCATATCACATAAGCCATGATAACAACGATCTCCTATTTTAACAGAAATAACAGGCACACCCACTACTAGGAAAAGGGCTATAGATGGAATTGACACTAATGGCGCACCAGGCATGTGGTGCGCCATTACTATATACTAATGGCGCACCATGTGTTGGTGCGCCATTAGTGTCCAAATACTAATGGCGCACCACATCCACGGTGCGCCATTAGTAAAAAAAACTTTTTTAAATTTTTTTTCAAAACTACTAATGGCGCACCATTGGAGTGGTGCACCATTACTAGTTGAACTTGTAATGGCCGCACCACTCGCCACGGTGCGATTAGTGAATTTTTTTTTAATTTTTTCAAAACTTACTAATGGCGCATCCGTTGGAGTTGGTGCACCATACTATGATGCGCACCACTCCCACGGTGCGCCCATTAGTAACTTGGCCACCACTTCCACCGAATGCACCCCCCTCCCCCGTGGACCACCTTTTCAGTTTAAAAAAATAAACAAAAATGATGGAAATGTCAAAAAAATAAAAGAAAATAAGTTTCCCATGTGATATGCGGTCTAGTTGTTGTGAAAATTTACAAATATGAATTTCGACTTTATTTGCGAAATCTCTCGAGAATTTGTAAAATGGCCATAACTTTTGCGTACGAACTCGTTTCATGCTTGATTTCTTTATACAATTCATAAGGTATAACACTAGCACTAGCACCCATATCACATAAGCCATGATAACAACGATCTCCTATTTTAACAGAAATAACAGGCACACCCACTACTAGGAAAAGGGCTATAGATGGAATTGACACTAATGGCGCACCAGGCATGTGGTGCGCCATTACTATATACTAATGGCGCACCATGTGTTGGTGCGCCATTAGTGTCCAAATACTAATGGCGCACCACATCCACGGTGCGCCATTAGTAAAAAAAACTTTTTTAAATTTTTTTTCAAAACTACTAATGGCGCACCGTGGGAGTGGTGCGCCATTACTAGTTCAACTAGTAATGGCGCACCACTCCCACGGTGCGCCATTAGTGAATTCTTTTCTAATTTTTTTCAAAACTACTAATGGCGCACCATTGGAGTGGTGCACCATTACTAGTTGAACTAGTAATGGCGCACCACTCCCACGGTGCGCCCATTAGTAACTTGGCCACCACTTCCACCGAATGCACCCCCCTCCCCCGTGGACCACCTTTTCAGTTTAAAAAAATAAACAAAAATGATGGAAATGTCAAAAAAATAAAAGAAAATAAGTTTCCCATGTGATATGCGGTCTAGTTGTTGTGAAAATTTACAAATATGAATTTCGACTTTATTTGCGAAATCTCTCGAGAATTTGTAAAATGGCCATAACTTTTGCGTACGAACTCGGATGAAAAAGTTTTTTATATGAAAAATCATCTACTCGAAAAGTTACATCCGAATTCGAAGCAGAAGCTTCTTGTCGTACCCTTTACATGAGGATTCTTCCGCGGAAGAACAACTCATATTCGCCTTGTCACAGGTAGCCGAGCACAACCTGATGACCTATGAGGCATACGATATCAACGGCTACACATTCTACACCGAGGACAAGGACATGAAGAGTGATGGTTATCAGAACTCCAGGGTAACAATGGAATCCTACACCGGTAACGACAAGGACAGATACTACAGAAGGATCGAGGAGATCTGGGAGCTAAGCTACACTGGAGAGAAGGTCCCGATGTTCCGTGTCAGATGGGCCAAGAGCGTCCTAAAAGAAGACCGGTATTTCACCACCATGGTTATACCCGATGCCAAATCCAAGACCGCGGGCGCAAACGTCACCGCGAAAAATGAGCCATGGGTACTGGCTTCCCAAGTGGACCAATGCTTCTTCATTACCGACCCGTCAAAGCCCAGTCGTGTTGTCATGAGGAGAGGCAAAAGGAAGATCATCGGAATGGATGGAGTAGCCAATGAGCAAGACTTCGACAAGTACAGCGACCCGAAGATCGAACATGACGACGACGATGAAGTAGCAACATACACCACAAGAAGAAGCAGGACCACCCTACCTAAAGGACGTCCATTCCACAGAAGAACTCCATTTGCGAAAAAGAAGGGCAAGAAGATTATGAACAGATAGCTAGCTAAGATCGACTGTATTTAAATCGTAGTCTTCATTTCTCGGTTGTATTTCATGGGCACTTTTTGATATCATGAATATTTTTAAATTTCATGGGCACTTTTTGAATTCATGAATATTTTTTCAAATTTGATGATATTTTTTCATATTCAATATGATAAAATATTGAATATTCATGAGGACACTCGATCTCGATCCCCCTCCATCTCGATCTCGATTCCCCCTCCATCTTGATCTCGATCCCACCCGCACCCTCCCCCGCTAGCTCCACCGCCGCCACGACCCACCGCACCCTCCCCCGCTCCACCACCGCCGACGAGCCCCCCGCACCCTCCCCCGCTCCACCACCGCCGACGAGCACCCCCCGCACCCTCCCCCGCTCCCCGGTGAGCTCCGCCTCCTCTCCCCTCTTCATTTTTAAAAATAATAATAAAAAAGTGTAGACTACAATTGTTGTTAAACAACAATTATTACTGTTTTTATAAAAAAATATTACTGTTTCATATTCATATTCATTTTCTAAAAAATTATTACATGCAACAAAAAAATACTTATGGCGCACCTCTGGCTGGTGCGCCATTGCTATATATATAAAAAAAGATTACTAATGGCGCACCTCTGCCTGGTGCGCCATTGCTATGTAAAAAAAAGATTACTAATGGCACACCTCTGCCCGGTGCGCCATTGCTATGTAAAAAAAAGATTACTAATGGCGCACCGACCGCTGGTGCGCCATTAGTAAGATTCCCCCTAGCTAATTCCCTCCCTCTCGCCAGATCCCCTTCACCCCTCTCCCTCGCCCCCCTAGCTAATTCCCCCGCTGCCCCGACCCCGTCCGCCCCCGCGCCTCCTCGACGCCTCCCCGCCGATTCCTCCCGGCCACCATCGCCACCGCTCGACGCCGAATTCGCGCCGCCTCGACTAGCTCCGGCTACCCCGAGTTGCCCTCGACCTCCCTAGTGAGCACCCGAGCCGCTTCCCCCTCTTGATTTCCTTCTGATGTGTTCTAGGGTTAGGGGTTGGAGAATTTTGGACAAGAAAAGGGGTTGGAGAATTAAGTAGCTAGGGTTGGGGAATTAAGTAGCTAAGGAGATTATGTTGGCGAGAATTTTGGACAAGAAAAGGGTTGGAGAATTAAGTAGCTAGGGTTGGGGAATTAAGTAGCTAAGGAGATTATGTTTAGAGCATCAATGATGGGTGTTGATATACCTCTGGATAATTTTGATTTTATTCATGTTCTCAAGGAATTGGAATTATCCAGGGAACAAATTAGTAAGAAAACTGAACACTGTTTAGATATTCATGACTCGAATGGAAATGTCGCCTCCCTGTGTCTAAGTTGGCATGATACTGTAGTGGAAGAGGAGGAGAAATTTACTGTTGTTTCTAGAAGAGAGAAAAAGTCTCCTGCTAAGAGAAATGTCACTATTTCTTCTCTTACCTCCTCTTCTATACCTTGTACTAGAGGTCAGCAAAAGAATATCAGTTCTACTTTGCCCCCTAGTAGATCTGGATACTATTTCTGTTAGGAGATGGTGTTATATTAAGATGCATATATTGTTATGTTACGCAAATTGTATCATCTTGCCACTTAAGTCAGCCTTCCCTTTAAGCAGAAAATTCAGTTAGGAGCTACTGTTAGGAGCTACTGTCAAAAACTTGAGCTACTGTCAAAAAATTCAGTTAGGTACAGTTAGGAGCTACTGTCAAAAAAATCAGTTAGGTACAGTTAGCATCATGTAAGAAAATGGCCATAATGTGCCCTGATAATGATGTATTTTGTCATAAAAATATATAGTGGACTGCCATGATAATGACATGCTGCTAGTAGTTACTTCCACCATGAGTTTCATTAACAGCAAGTCAGTTTTGTTTATAGTTGAAAGTAAGTGTGTGGTTTGAAAATCAAACAGAAATGTTTTCTTAACTCAGAAGCCTGTACTGCACCTGTACTGCACATTACAAAGTCTCCTAGTACTTAACCCACCCAAGCTATGAGGCAAAAATTTCAGTTAACTGTTATGGACAATTGTCAATTTTCTGTAATGATGATGGAACATTATAAAGCATTGTACTCCAGTGTATATGAAGGATACAAAAAATTTAGCAACTTCTCTGATTTTATAAAGTTGTTCTTATATGGGTGAAACTTCACTTGTTTTTAGGCTAGTGCAGGGTGTTGCTTTATTCTGTCATCATTTGTAACTATGTCACAAATAAATTGTTCCTTCTTCTGTATTTGAAGTAATGACTGTTCATAAGCTGAGGCATGGATTAAGTGTTTCTTTGTGTACCATTATATCTGGATGATTTTTTGTTTGGTGACCTATTATATCTGGAATGGAAGCTCACATAAGTTGAGCTGATTTTTTTCCATATGAAAGCAGAGGACCATATGGTCTGTGGCTGGGTTTTGTCTCCGACCATTGTGTCGTGATGAATTTGCAGGTACCCCGAGAGGCCCTTGAGTTTGCCGGAATGTCGATTAACTTCCGTTCCGGCAAATTCGGGTACTCCATATGTCCTATTTTCAGCAAAGGTCATGCTGAAATTTTCCGTGAATTTTAGCATGACTTTGCTAAAAATAGGACATATGGGGTACTTGCGACTAATGCATGGGCCGGGGTATCTTAGTACTTAGTTAAGTAGGATCAACTGCCCCGCCATTCTTGCTGCATTAAACCATAGGTGGCAATAGAGCCAAGTGATTAGGCCCAACTTAGAATTCTCCTTAGCATCGATAAACCCTAGATGATAAACCCAACATAGGTGGCAATAGAGCCAAGTGATTAGTGCCAAGTGATTAGGCCCAACCTAGGGTGCCTCGGCATCGATAAACCCTAAATGATGAAAACTTAACTTGGCTTCTATAGGTGCCTCGGTGTCGATGAGAACCTAAATGATGTACGCTTAGGCTTTTAGGGTGCCTCGGCGTCGACAAAACCTAAATGATGAAAGCTTAGGCTTTTAGGGTGCCTCGACGTCGACAAACCCTAAATGATAAAACCTTGGCTTTTAGGGTGCCTCGGTGTCGATAAGAACCTAAATGATGAAAGCTTAGGCTTTTAGGGTGCCTCAGCGTCGACAAACCCTAAATGATAAAAGCTTAGCTTTTAGGATGCCTCGGTGTCGACAAACCCTAAATGATGTAGTTTTGAATTATGAACGTAGGATATGTCGTCATCATCATCGGACGACGAAAGTCTCCCGGCGGAGTGCGACTGGTGCCACGACGATCGAGGTCTGTGCGACATGCCTCACCTGGACGATGATCGGCGCTTCAGCATTAAGCTCGAGGAGACCTTCGAAGTTGAAACGGTACACAACGACGACAAGTGTTATTTTCATAATTAAGCATGACTTCAACTATTTCAACGTGTAATTTTCATCTTTTACAATTCGAGTATAGCTTATCCCATGCCATGCAAGACGCTATGTCTTGGAGAGGATGGATTTTGAAGACCATGAAATTTCTGAAACAAAGAAAATTCACCTAAGGACTCATCACGATGTGGACTTTGAAGTAAATCTATATAATTCTGAGAGCGTAACCCATTTTGGTTGCAAAAATTGGGAAGCATTTTGCAAGATGTATGGTTTTGATGAGGGTATGCTTATCACCATGGATCTTGGTAATCCTGACATCAACCAAGACAATATGGACATTTGGGTCCTTGTTGATACGCCTCCAGTTCTACCGCTATGTGAGTTTCTCAAACATAGTTATTAGCTAATTTATATTGTTTATTTCAAAATAGTTGACAGCTTATTTCCATTGACAGCTTATTTTTATTGTTCAAAGAATGTGCGGGAGATGGTAGACAAAACCCACTACACCGATGGCTCCGAATTAACAACTTACAAGGAGAAAAATCATCTGGTCGGATTTTGTACTGACATTGAGAATTACATTATCCACAATCAAACTCCTCAACATTATGGTAAATACGTGCCACTAGTGCATGTGTTCAACTACGGTAACTACCATGGAGATACCCTGGTAAGATTTTTACTATTACGACATCCGTGCATCTTTTGCATACTTCTAAAACTAGTACATCATTGCTAACTATGAAGTTATTACTATGTTTTTCAACAGATAATCCCAGAGAATTGTGTGCCTCATATGATGTATCAGAAAGGTAGTCTTAATGTTTTGAACATACAGCCAGGTCGTCCTACAGAATCTCAACTGT
>NC_053023.1:164643868-164674896 GCF_003073215.2 Triticum urartu | reverse complement strand
CCCCTGTTTTTTCTTTTAGTTTGTGATTGGGCTGCCTAGAATGTTTAGGATGTTAGTTTACTCGTAGATTTAGAATCTGTAGCCTGTTTTGATTTGAACCCATCTGCTGTGCTAATTTTGTTTGCAAATCCGCGCGACGTGTACTGTGTTACGTCTGTGGTAATCTGTCAAGTCAATTAAGCCCAATCCATTTGGGTTGAATAGAACTAGTGCTATTACTAGCCATCCCACCTTCATTGTGACACTAGAACATATATACAAGAGAAGGCCTCCCAGCTGATACGTTCAGCGCATATATACCACTGTTAAATCCCTTAGCATTATCGCAAACTTGTCAGGTCCATAAACTTGTAACAAGTGGCAAAAGTAGTGCTGTAAATTGGCAAAGCAGTTTCTGATTTTGTTTGTTTCCATCTTGTTGGTACTTGGAACTTGGAAGGGGGACAAGCAGGCGGAGCGGGTGAAGCCAGACCGGAAGAAGTAGGCTGGAGGTGGAGTGAGAAGGGGAAGCAGAGAAAGAAAGGTTTGTTCCATGTCCTCGGATGAAGTTCCATGTTTCGATGGTCTCTGTGTAGTTTCTGATGCAGACCGTACATCCATCAAAAGCCACAATGCAAGCCAACTTTTATTTCTCTTGCCTGGTTCCACTAAGATGTGTTATTGCAAGCTATTAATTATTTTTCAGTTGTGAGCCTCGAGAACAGGTGCCTCTCATCTCCCTGTTCCCCACCCCTCTGTTTGTTAGCCGGATGGGTGGATGTTGCTGTTGCATATTGAATATATGGATGAATGGATTTGTTTTGCTACTGTGATTGATAGCTCGTGTTAGCACGTCTCAGATTTTTGCTGCTGTGAACTGTCAATGGTACTAAATTAGTGCCCTTTTGCTGGTTGCTGCTTGCTGCTTAATGCTAGTTGATAATTTGGTAATGCAAGGTTGCTGATACTGTAACCCAGATCACACAGATCAAATTTTTTTCAATTTATGCAACTGTAAGAGTACCAACCAGATTACACAAATCATTTTTGATCTGCAAGGTTGTTGTTGTTGTGATGGAGTAACTCTGTAAGATGGAGTACATGAGTACTGTAGTAGTAACTCTTGATTAATTATGGCATTGTGTGTCATAATTTAAAATTGCCATGTTTATTAGAAGTGTTAACCATCACTTCTGGGTTGTAACCTTAGCTGTGTTTCAATGCTTAAAGACTATTAGCTGCATAGTAATTTCCCTGTCCTAATTGTTGTTTTTCCATGCATAGATGAACATTCTATAATTTCCAAGGATCAATTAGACCAGATTGGGCTCTCCTTTTTATTGTTGTTTTGACCTTTCTGTTGTGAAAAATAAAGCAGGATTTTAGACTAATGTGGGCCTATGGCTACACCAGCATGGTGTTTTGATTCAGAAGTGATGATTTGCTACAACCAGTGCATGCATGCCTTTTTTTCTTCTTCATTTTTAGTAAAGTGCTCTGTTCTGGGTCATGGACTTTGTGCCATGGACCAGTGCATGCATGCTGCTGCTGCTGCTGTACTACTTGTCAAGTGATGCTGCTGCTGCTATCTGCGAGTTGTTGCTGCTAGTTGTGATTTTGTCAAGTGATGCTGCTGCTACTTGTGATCTTCTAAAATGACCCCTTTCTCCTGAAACGTTGATTAATTTCCGTTTCAGTTGAGAAATGGGGCACTCCAAGGTCATGAAAATTAGCAAAGGTCATGCCCAATTTTCTTGACCTAGAAGGTGCCCGATTCTCAACCGAAATAAAAATTAATTTGCTTTAGTGGTTGGATTAGTTTAGTATTTTTTTCACACACTCAGACACCCTTGCTTGCCATGTGTGTGAGAGAGATAGTGAGAGGAGACAAGAAGAAGGGGGTTAGGAAGATGTTGCCTGCTCATCAAAGCTAACCATCTCCCCCTTTTCACCCCTTTTCCTTTGTCTTTTGTGGGTTGCAAGGAAGCTACTGTCTTAGCTAGCTTAGCTTGCGCACAAATTCCAGTGTTACAATCTAGAAAATTAGCCTGCAAAGATGAGGTCCCATGCTGGCTGTACCACTGCATCATGCAACAGTGCCTTCAAGATCCAAGGCAATATCACAAACATCATAGGCAATTTGACCAAACTCACAACCTTGCATCTTTGCAGCAACCAACTTTCTAGACACACCCCTCAAGAACTAGGTTACCCTGAGAACGTGGACTTGGACCTTAGCAACAACACACTAACAGGTTCTATCCCAAAACACCTAGGCAATATCACAAACATCTCTCAATTGTTCCTTGACAATAACCAACTTTTTGGCGACATTCCTCGAGAATTAGGTTATTTGGTCAACTTAGAGATCTTGTTCCTTGACAATAACCAACTTTTTGACCAAACTTTGTTCCTATTTATAGAGAAACATGGCCAACAACGATGAGGCCGGGGGTTCGGGCGGCAAGAAATTCTGGGAGCTGTCCCAGGAGATGGAGGAACAACCTCACTTGTATGAGGACGCCGCCTTCCCCACCGATCCTGAGACCACTGATGGTACCGCCGAGGATGACCCCACTGATGCCACCACTGATGGTGCCGCCGAGGATGCCAACACTGATGATGGCGGCGCACGCACAGATGGCAGCCAACCGAAGAGGCAACGGAAGGACTGGCGCCCGACCGTGCTCTGCACCCTCAAGGAGGAAGTTACTGAAGTGGACTCCAACGGGAATCCAACGGCGCCCGAACGAATAGTCAAGGGGTACTCGCTTCAGCTCGGGTGCATTCTCCGGAGCACCGTCTCGATCAACACCGAGAACCTGAGGCATCCTGACCGAGGGAATTTGCGCAACCTCCTCTTCACGAAGCTGCACGAACGATACAAGTTCCCCGCTGAATTTGAAAACACAAGCCTCAAAGGGAATAAAGTGAACAATGCTGCCCTCATGAAGATGAGCAAGGCCCTGTCTACTTGGAAAAGCAATGTGAAGAGAATGATCGAGAAAGGTGAGAGTTATGAGAAGATCAAGGAGAAAAATCCTTCGTTCACCAAAGATGACTACAACGACTTCAAGATCAATTGCTCGAGCACCGCAAACTCCGAATCAAGTCAGTGGGGGAAAGAAATGCGGGAGATGAACTTAGGGGAACACACACTCGGTCCCGGCGGTTACAGAGTGGTGGAGCCTATATGGGACAAGGAGGAGGCGGACCGTGCCGAGCAAGGCCTACCGCCCCTCTTTGATAAATACGGTGACAAGCAGACCAGGAACTTTGTCAGGGCCCGGTACAAGAAGGACCCGAAAACAAAGGAGCTTACCACGGATCCGAAGACCAGGGTGCTTGAGCTTGTTCTGGTAAGGAATACACCCCCGTGTAATTAGCTCCATATGGTTGCATTCTAATTAATGAAGCCAAATTTCTAAATGGTTCACATTCCTTCCGCAGGCGACTGAAAGCAGTAGCGCGGGGTCGACTAAGAGCAACCCTTGGGACACCACTCTAAATAGGGCGTTGAATGTAATGAAGAACAAGGATAAGCTCAGTAAGCCGACGTCAGCTGGTCGTGTGGCCGGCAAAGGCTTGTCGACAAAATGGTCGTCATACTATAACACTGGTGGGTGAAAGGAGAAAAAGAACAGCTCGGAAAGCCAGGCGCGCGAGGTTCAAGAACTCAAGGCACAGGTGGCGCGGATTTCGGAGATTGTCCAAGAGCAAGTGCAACAACAACTCGGAGCGACGATCACCGCCATTGTGCCTACCTTGATCCAGGGGATTAGTGCGTGGATTGCGGGCGGCCAACAGGGGCCGCCCCCGATTCCTAGCTTCACGGCCAGCAACTCGCAGAACGCGATGGCGGGGCCATTGGTGTCTCCGGCGGAGGCGGCATTGGTGTCTCCGACGCCGGCACGGGAGCTTAATGCACCCGGGTGTACGCGGCCGGCACCTCTGCAGCAAGCGGCCCCTCCGTCAACTGCACGCCCGCCGTTTGGCGGTGCCTCGACATTAGCCGAGCTCGACGCCATCATCAGGGTAACTAATTAAGCCTCTCTCGGCCGAGGACTTCATCTCCTTGCCTTTGACTGGGCATCCCTGACGCCCTACATGTTTTCGCAGGGCGCCGCCGACGTTTCGTGCACTCTCCTGCACTTCGTGAACAACGAGTTGGTCGATGTCGCCAAGGGCAAAATTGTTCAACCGGGCAACCCCTTGTTCCACGGTACCCAGATGCCACCCAACTTGTTTAGGGTTCAACTGGTTCGGGTGCTGCTAGGCTGCGACGAGTTGTTACCTCCGATTCGACCCGTCGGGGCCGACGATGATGACGTGATGACCCTCAACGCTTGCCTGAGCTGGCCCCTGCTTTGGCCGAAGAGCCAGATTCGTTTGGGGGCGGGGGACACCACCCCAAAGACAACACCGCCAGTCGTGCCGGCGCCAAGTCGGCCCCATGGCAAGACCGCCGCAACGGTGCCGGACATCCCTATGCCACTGGATCCAAACATGCATATGGCACAGGATCAGAACGACGACGACGATACATTTGCCAACGTCGATCAGTACTTTGCCGATCATGGGTACGGTGGCGACTTCATGGGGCCTCCTTCTGAAGAACCCAACCCAACAAAAGACGTGCGCGATCTAGCTGGTACCGCGGAGAAGCCAAGTTGCAACAGGCGTCGTCTGCAGTTCAGCTCTCAGGAGACGCCTCCAGCTGCCGACTTCACCGAGCCTCAGATAGGCGAGGTGCGAAATATTATCAGCCCCAACACACTCAAGAAGGCGGTCTGTGAGCAGAACTCGGTCCCATTATAGGAGAAGAAGAAGGCACGCAAAAGAAAGACTAACAAGGGTGCGGGCCAGCTGGCACCGAGTACGATCCGTGCTCAGGACGGGCCACCTTCACCTGAGGATATCTCGAGGAGGGTGCATGTGGCGGGTAGGCCGATGCTACCGAGAAATATGCTCGATGCTGCAACCGGTGCTATGCGGAGTCTGCATGACAGTGTTCTTTCTTTGGAGAAGCGGCGTCTCGGAGAGAAGGATGTGGCATACCCGGTTTTCGCGGCCAAGGTGCCAGAGGGCAAGGGCTTTGTGGATAACTCCATCGGGGGTACGATCGTCCTGCGGTTTGATGACATCCACGCTATGTTGAACCTTCATCCGCTGCACTACACCTTTGTTCGGCTATTTTCGCTGAGTATGGAGATGCGGATCATTCGCGACAAGACCCTGGACATCGTGATAGTCGACCCCTTCTACATGCGTGCCAAGATCTTGGGCAGCGCTGGGGACCGGCAAGTCGCGAGTTCTTACCTCAAAGGCGTCATTCTGGCAAACCAAGATAAGGATAACTTCCTCGTGCCTTACTTTCCCGAGTAAGTCCTCCCCTCAACCGCCCCGTAACATATGAATTCTTAGATTTCGATCGTTTTTCTTTTAACATTCCGTGTTTTCTACAGTGACACACATTGAACGCTCATCCTCCTAAGCCCCAAATATTCCATGGCCACGTATTTCGACCCGGACCATCAGTCGAACGTAGACTACACAAATGTCCAGAAGGTTCTTGATGATGTTCTCCCCGGCTACGTCAAATCTGGAGGCACCTTCACCAGGCCTATTCGTAAGTACGGCAAGCACGTGTTCTCCCACAATACGACGTTCTGCTGCGTCAAGCAGCCGCCTGGCGGTCAGAAGGGTGCCTACTACACCATCCATCACATGCGGGCGATCGTACGGGACCATCATCACCTTCTGCTACCGAGTAGACTCAAAGATTGGGCCGCGAGCGTGTCGGCAATCCAGGACACGGACATCAGACAAGAATTCTTTCGCATCCAGTTGGAGTTTGCGGAAATCATCCATCAAGATGTCCTTCGTACCTCGGGGTAGTTCTACCTCAGAAATCAACCGTCCAACAGTGACATCGACACAATCCTACAAATGCAGGCTGACAACGCCCGTTCTTTCATGACTCCCATGATAGACGGCGGCTTCATCCACGCTCCGGTCCCTTGAGTCGAGTCGAAAGCAGTGATGCTGTGTCTAGTTCTGAAACATCGATTGGCTCATGTTGTAATTAAACTTTAATGAACTTGTAGTATGTCTCTTTGGTTTCGAGAGTCGTTCAACTTAAGATGTAATCGATGCTATTAATGTCTTGCTTTTCTCTTCCGATCGTTCTGTTGCATACTTATATATTGCTTATGTATTGTCTGTGAATTGGAACTAACGTTTCGTTTGGCTACTGCATAGCGATGCCGTGGTATGTCGTGTACAAGGGTAAGGTTCCCGGAGTCTACGACGACTGGGAGGAGTGTCGGAGACAGGTTCACCGATTCAGCGGTAACAGTTACAAAGGGTACGCCACTAGGGCCGAGGCCAAATCTAGATACACCCGCTATCTAGCGGGAGAGGGGAGGGAGTGTTGGAGGAACCGGATGAAGACGAGTTTCATCGTGATGATGCTCATCGTGATGACCGCAGCTCTCTTCTATGTGATGGTAGTTTAGATGATCGATATCGACTTGTAATGTGAAGACAAACTCGCGGTCTCGAGACTTGTAATATAATGTTCTATCTTTGTTCGGTCTTTTCAATTTGGAGACTAATATGATGAATTGTATTCGGAGACTAAATCTTCTATTGTATTTGATGAATCTGCTGTTGCTGTGTGCTGTTGTCTATATTCTGTCCAATAATATATTTTATAACCTGTGCAAAAATCAGAAAAGTAAAAAATAAAAATAAAATCTAATATTCATACTAATGGCGCATCACCTCAAAGTGCGCCATTAGTATGCCAAAGGATACTAATGGCGCATCACTACACAGTGCGTCATTAGTATGCCAAAGGATACTAATGACGCATCACCCCACAGTGCGCCATTATTATGCCAAAGCACGTGGATAAATATGGCCCCCTGGGAGGCATACTAATGGCGATGGTGGTCTATACTAATGGCGCACGGCGTGGTGCGCCATTAGTCGCCATTAGTAAAAAATACTAGTGGCGCACTAATAGTGCGCCATTAGTAGGCAAAACTAGTGCGCCACTAGTATGCCTTTTCCTAATAGTGTCGTACGCGTTCCTAGAAACCAAATGCTTGCATCTATAGGAATTTTTCCTCTTAAATTCTTGCTTCTATGTTTTTTCTACAAAAATTCTCCAAATCCAATGAGGCCTGAAATCTGGATTTAGACCGTTAAGTAAACAAAGGAACCCTAGTTGGCAGAGTCTATTTCGAAGACTATTCACAAAAAAAAGTCTATTTCAGAGACAAGAGTGCATGATTCCCCGGAAAGCGCTGTAGTAGGAGTATATGTTAATACCAGATCGGTCCAACCGTAAGAGTGTTAGTTATTAGCTGTATGCGCAGTAGACAAGTGCGTCATGTGTAATGCGTGCAGCTACAATCTTTCCGGCTAAAGGATAGGCTTATACTATGTGGTGGTGCCCCGCGTCAACATCAGAAGAAATAATCGTAGTGCTATCTGTTTTCTCATGCGAACATATTTATTAATTGCTATAATATACTCCCTCCGTCCTAAAATTCTTGTCTTAAATTTGTCTAGATACGAATGTATCTAATATTAAAATATGACTTGATACATTCATATTTAGACAAATCTAAGACAAAATTTTTGGGATGGAGGGAGTATATTGCGTAGACCCAAAGTGCGACATGTCTAATGATACCAACATTTAAATAATACACAATGGTATCAATTCAAATATTTAGTACAAAACGATAATGAAAAATACAGAAATTTGGCATAGAGACAACATGGTATAATATACTCTTTTTTTGCAGGGAAAAAAGGGATTCTCATTACTCAAGAAGGCTTCTCAGCGAGAGCCAGGTTTACAACAAAGTTCATCCCAATAGTAAGCCAAACTGCTATGCACAGAGTGCTACGGCCATAGGCGGCCAGCTCGTGACTAATAATGTTCTGCAAGCGGCTACAATGAGTAAAAGAGATCTCCCTAGCATCACTATCAACCAATCTGCGGATCTCCTCTATAAGTGCACGGTGTGAGGATCTATCCATCGTGCGCGCTGTGATCATCGACACCGCCTCCGCGCTATCCAACTCAACCACAATAGGTAGGTTAGACCGATGCAAGGCCAGCTGCAAGCCTTCTCTGCACGCTGCTAGCTCCGCCTCCAAAGCATTATCGCATGTGCGGAGCTCCCTACATGCGTTGTAGATGATCTCGCCTCTATCATCTCGTAGGATCATTCCTCCTCCCACAGTACCCATGGCCGCTATGTAGCTCCCATACGTATTCAACTTAACCCAGACCGGCTGGGGGGGGGGGGTTAAACCAGCGTGCGTGCACCTTGGGCGCCGTACTCGCTGGAGTGCGAGGTGGTGAAGGCAGGACCACCATCTTCCCTTTCTCTAGGTTACCATTAGGATGTTGGTGTATGCATAGGAGTGAATCGATATATCCATGCAAAAATAGCCGAGAGGCTTCGGCAGTGGGCGGCGCATTGTCGTGTGTGATCTCGTTCCGTACATGCCATACTCTCCACATGGTCATGAGCACCACTAGTCTCGCCGTCTCATCCAAGGGGTCCATCAGTGAAAAGATCCACTCTGGGCCAGTGTTGGTGATGGCCTCCACCTTGGGAGTATTCCAGTCCAAGGCCATAACGCGCCAGAGCTCTCTTGCCAAGGGACACCTGCAAAGCGCATGGAATCCATCCCCGCGTTCCACACAACACAGGGGGCAAATGTCAATAAGCTCGAGGTGCCGCGAGGCTTTATTGGCCCAAGTAGCAAGTGAGTTGGTGATGACTCTCCAAGCGAACACGCGTACCTTATGGGGAGCAGGGCACCCCCATATGATCTTCCAGATGGCGCGATGACCATCCGGTGCCCTGCTCATGGCGGAAGCCGAAGGACGCTCACGCTCGTCCATGGCCAGGCGGTAGGCGGACCGAACGGTGAAGATACCGTTCCTCTCCGGTGCCCAAGCAATAATATCCTCGGTGACGCGGGTCGACATGCGGATGCTGGTAATGACGTCGACATCCGCCGGGAGGAAGTAGCGGCGGAGCATGTCCATGCGCCAGGACCCCTCGCCATCTAGGAGCTCCGCCACCCTCCTTAGGCGGCACGTACATGTGGGGATATGGGTTGGCGTGATGGCTCCCTGGGTAACCATCGGTCCCGTCAAATACGGATGTCCTGCCCGATCCCCGATGCGCCATATGATGCCATTTTTCAAGAGCTCGAGGCCGTACTGAATCGCCTGCCAAGTCGGAGACGCATTTGTCGGGACCCCGATCCTAAGTCACACCGATCTAGCATGTAACACTTCATATCACTTTGCGGCCTCACGCACGGTATTCCCATGGGTGCCACCTTACCTGGCCCGGGACCGTTTGCGCCTTTTGGCTCACGTATATGATAGTGTCGCTAGCATCCATATAATAGAGAACCTGGTCCGACATGACTAGTTGTGAACCCAAAGTAGCACTAACTTACGGGAACAGGCATACATGAATCAACCACGAGCATGTCGGTCAACAGTGTATGAATCTGGGCTGTAGCACTGGGCTAACAGGACTCCGGATGTCACCGCGTGACATTTCCCCGAAGGGACAGACACAGGAACAAAGTGAATCACATGCCGTCCATGCAAGTGTTTCGGAGCAGTAGTGCTGGGCTAGCAGGACTCCGGTGAACTGGGCTGTAGCGGGCAACTATGGCTCATGGAAGCACAAGACTACATTTCCCCATAAGAGAGGCTATCAGAGGTAAACAACTAGGTTGTCGGATCCCGCACATAGCAATACACGTTACACGTATGCATAACATGCAAGTATGTGCTGTACAACATGGCATCACAACATAACTCAAACTCATATAGATAAAGGCCCAGAAGAGCCACATAGTATTCAATACAAACAGGGGTCTCATGACCCATCATTCAGAGCATACAAGCAAAGGAAGCATTACATGTCTGAGTACAGACAACTACAAAGGAAAAGACTAAGAAGCCTGACTAAACACGACCCTCCCAAGGGTACAAGATCGTAGCTGGGATACAAGCTACTCGTCGAAGTCACTAGTGTAACCAACTGCAAAACATAAATAAGCAAACGTGAGTACAAAGGTACTCAGCAAGTCTTACATCAGAACTATCTACATATGCAACATTATCAACAAAGGGGGCGGTGGAGTTTTAACAGCAGCAAGCCAGCTTTGACTCAGTGGCTAACCTATACTACGAGTATCAGAAACTTCATGGAGGTGAGAAGACGCACACGAGTCCACATATTCACCATAACAATACTCCACTATGGATCCGTTCCTGTCTCCCTACGAGAAGGCCATCCATAGCACTCATGCTTATCTTGCGGATTTTAGAGTATCCACTTCAAGTTGTCTACGTACTACATAAGTCCTCCAAGTTTCCATATTCGAGGAAAACGGCTATTCGAATAGATAATATTGACCCTGCAGGGGTGTACTTCTTCACACACGCTCTCGTCACTTATAGCCCTGTACACGTCATGTACCTCGACAACCTTCAAGCGGAAGCCGGGCGAGGGTGTCGGCCACGACCTGACTAACCACACAAGTCTCTTGTCCAGGTTTATCGCCTATTCGGGTTCCATCCGCAAGGAGATCCGGCCGGGGTGTCGCTCACGGCCCCAAACGATGTGTGCAGGGTTCCCAAGCCCACCATCCGGGTGCCACTTGGTACACCGTGCCACGGTGCCTAGTCTGTCCCAAGCCCGTCCCGTCGGACACCACCTGGTAGACAAGTAGCACTACCTACAAACGCTAGAAACTAGTTGCAACTCCTGGACAGAGATCAAGCGGATTAATAAGCCGAGAGGGGCCGGATAACCGGAACCCAATGTGTGGTAGTAACTGGACTTGGATAACATACACAGAACTCAGTGCTTAAGGACGGTTCCAATGAGACAACCCACCATGTACTCCTACATGGCCTCTCATCGCTACCTTTACCAAAACGTGTTCACACACTTAGCCTTTACCGGTAGGACATGTTCACCACTCCGATTCATTCCCGATGAATCAGACCTGACACAACTCTAAGCATAGCTGGCATAAAGAGAAACAAGCATGGATGAGCAGGCACATCAAGGCTCAAGCAACTCCTACTCATGCTAGTGGGTTTCAACTATTTACTGTGGCAATGACAGGTCATGCAGAGGAATGGGTTCAGCTACCGCAGCAGAAAGTAGCAGTTTGAATCGTTGTTGTCCTAATGCAGTAAAAGGAGCAGGAGCGAGAGAGTGGGATTTATCGAGATGCTCAAGGGGGTTTGCTTGCCTGATAGATCCACGAAGAAGTACTGCTCCTCAGACAGGTACTCGGGACACCTTCCGGAGTAGAACCTATCGAGAGGGGACGGTGCCGGCAATCAATAAACAACCATATGCAACAATATGATGCATGAAGATGACATTTCAAAGACGCTATGATTTGCCCTAATGCATCTAGCATCAATTTGGTTGAAGTCCATATGAACCAAGGGTTCATATGCAAACCCCAAATTAAATATATAACATGCCATTATTACGTTTTCACTTATACAGCAATTATAGGTTGGTTTTTCATGCATGAAACTAGCATAAATGGATTCCTTGCATTTTTCTGATGCTTTTTCATATATAATTTATTTCATTCTGAGCTACGGTTTAATTTCTATGAATTTTTGAAGTTTATATCATTTTCTGGAATTTCCTAATTTATTTTAACTCCAGAAAATAGCTTATTGCGTCAGCACTGCATCATGCTTGCGTCAGCAAGTCAACAGCGCTGACTGGTCAAACCTGATGTGTGGGGTCCACACGTCAGTGTCATAGTTAGTTAACAGGGGGGTTATTTCTAATCTAATTTGGATTAGTGGCGTTGGGCCCACTGTTAGCGGTTCTAGGGGTAATTAGTGCCTAATTAGAGGCCACGTCAGCAGTCGCCGGAGTTCGGCCGGTGACAACCAAACCCGCGGCAGCGACTCGCCGCAGTTGCGCTCCGAGCGGCGGCTGGACGTGCGGAGACCACCGGGGCGTAGCCCGTCGTCGTCCGCATCCAGCGGAGCATGTGGGATGAGCAGGGGAGGCCGGAGCTCGCCAGAGCGGAGCTCAGGGCGGCGGCCGGAGTTCGGCCTCGAGCGGGCGCAGTGCTGCGGTGCACGGGAAGGCCGGGGAGAAGGGGGAACCAACGCGAGGCTCACAGTGGATCGGAAGAGCAGCTCAGCGGGCTCGGGGACGCGCTGACGGCGGCGAGCGGCGACGGAGATCCACGGCGGACGAGAGGTTGAAGACAATGGAATTGATGGTGAAGCAGAGCTCCTGGCGATGTGTGGCTCGACGATGAGGACGAAGGCGACGAGGCGAGTCCCTGGGGCACGTCGGGGAGGCGAGAGGGAGGCGGTGGCTGCGGCTATGGCGAACGGCGGTGACGGGCTCCGTTCGGAAGCGAGCAGAGAAGGGGGAGGGAATCCAGAGCGAGAGGGGAGAGACGCAGGGGTCGAAGGAGGTGCGTGGCGATGCGAGGGAAGGTCCAGGTGACGGGAGGAGAGCCAGGCAGGGTGGAGGTGGTGCGCGGTGGCCGCGCGCGTGCGTCGTGCCCGGCTTCTCCTCTGCCTACTGGCAAGAGGTAGAAGACGGGGCTGCCCCTGGTGGGCTGGGCCGCCAGGTGGGCTGGCCAGCTGGGCCGCCAGGTAAGTGGCATGGGTAGGTGTTTTTCTTATTTCCTGTTTTCTTTTTCTATTTCTGACATTTGTTTTGTATCCAAAAAAATGTTAAAACACTTCCATAAATGCTGAAAATATTTGTGGCATCTAGATATAATATTCCAGAGGCCCTCACCAATTCCCAACATTTTTGGAGCCATTAAAATATTTATATAATTTAAACAGCTCCAAATCAAATATTTATGCATTGATTCAAAAATCCAAAATGAGTAGCAAAAATGTGCATCACCTCTGGTTGTTGTTCCCAACATTATCCAAAGAGCATGAACATTTTTGAATAGCATTTTGGGTTCATTGAAAATCCATTTTAAAGTTGAACCTATTGGGAAAAAACTTTGGTGCTAGGGTTTGCAACATCCCCATTTCAATTTCATTTGAAATTTAAACATGATGCACAAAGCAAGCCTAGGACCGTACCAGCCGTTGTAGCCTCGGCCCCGAGCTCACCCGAGCTCCGGCAGCCGCCACGGTCGATGCCGATGAAGATTCCGACCACCCCGCCATCCCCCACGGCCACCATCCAATGCGCCTCGACACGCTGCATCCGTAGAGCCCAGCCGCACGAGCTCTCGTGGACCCCACTAGTGTCACTGACCAGTGGACCCCACTAGTCAAGTTTGACTTGGACCGGCCCTGTTGACCTGCTGACGTCATAATGACGTAGTGCTGATGCAGTAAAGGAATTTATGGATTTAAAATAATACAGGAAATTCCAGAAAATAATTTAAACTTCTAAAAATCATAGAAATTCAACCGTAACTCCAAATAAGATAAATATATATGAAAAATTATCAGAAAAAATCAAGGAATCTGTTTATGGCATTTGCATGCATGTTTGAAAAACTTAGGGTTGCTGTACAGGGCAATTTGCATAAATGACATTTAAATAAGCACATATGGAGTTTGAATTTGAACCCTTGGTTCAAACCAACTTCATTTAATATGGTTGCTAGTTGCATTAGCTCAATCAACAGCATATTGCCATGACATTATCATGCATCATAATTGTTGCATTGCATTGATTGTGTTCCTCTTTGTTTGCCGGTATTTGTCCCCTCTCGATAGACGTGGTTCCGACGACGAGTTCGATGACACCGATGAAGAACTATACTATCTTCAGAAGTGCCAGGCAAGCAAAACCCCCTTGTTCATTCCGATACAATCCCACCCTCTCGCTCCTGCTCTCTTCTACTGCATTAGGACAACAACGATTCATTTGTTACTTGTTGCGGTAGTTGAACCCCTTATCCTCTGCATGACCTGTCATTGCCACAGTAAATAGATGAAACCCACTAGCATGAGTAGGAGTTGTTTGAGCCCTGATGTGCCTACTCATTCATGCTTGTTTGTCATGCCTGCTATTGCATAGAGTTGCGTCAGGTCTGATTCATCGGGAATGAATCGGAGGTGTGTGAACATATCTTACCGTGTGTGAGCGAAGTGTGTGAATACGTTTTTGGTAAAGGTAGCGGTGAGAGGCCATGTACGAGTACATGGTGGGTTGTCTCATTGCAGCCGTCCTCAGGAACTGAGTTCTGTGTCTGTGATCCATGAACAGCTACTACCACTCATTGGGATCCTTAATTGACCCTCTCGGCTTCTTAATCACCCTAGTACTCTGTCCAGGAGTTGCAACTAGTTTCTGGTGTTTGTAGGTTATGTGTTGGCGGCCGTGCGTAGCGCTGACCCTAGGGTGGGCTATGTTGCGGTAGATACACCGTGGCACGGTGTACCGGGCGCCCGTTTGGTGTCTCGGGAACCCTGTTCACATCGTTCGGGCCGTATGTGGAAACCTCGGCCGGACTCCCTGCGGATGGAACCTGGATAGGCGATAAACCTGGACTAGAGACTTATGTGTTTAGGTAGGCCGTGGCCGACACCCTCGCCAGGCTTCCGCTTGAAGGTTGCCGAGATACATGACGTGTATATGGTGGTAAGTGGTGGGAGCGTGTGTGAAGAAGTACACCCCTACAGGGTTATCATTATCTATTCGAATAGCCGGATTCCTCAGTTATGGAAACTTGGACCCCTTGCATAGTTCATAGACAAGTGAAAGTGGATACCCTAAAACTCGCAAGATAAGTGTGAGTGCTATGGATGGCCTTCCCGTAGGGAGACGGGAGCGGATCCATAGTGGTGTATTGAATGGTGAATATGTGGACTCGTGTGCGCCACCTCAAAAGAGTTGCTTGCAGTCGTAGTTCAGGTTAGCCACTGAGTCAAAGCTGGCTTGTTGCAGTTAAACTCCACCACCCCCTTTATTGATACTGATGCATATGTAGATAGTTCTGATGTAAGTCTTGCTGGGTACATTTGTACTCACATTTGCTTAATTTATGTTTTGCAGAGAGACTTCCGTCTCGCTAGTAGTTTCGTGTGGACTTCGACGTTTAGCTTGATACCTCAGCTACGATCTTGTGCCCTCGGCAGGATCTGGTAGATAGTCAGGCTTCTCAGCCTTTTCATTTTTAGATGTTTGTACTAAGACATGTTAAGCTTCCGCATGTGCTTTGATTTGTATGCTATGATTGTTGGGTCATGAGACCCATGTTTGTAATATCTCGCTCCTCGGAGCCTAATGAATAAATACTTGAGTTGTAGGGTTATGTTGTGATGCCATGTTGTATTTACACATATCGAGCATATTGTGTGTATGATTTAAATGCTTGGTATGTGTGGGATCCGACAATCTAGTTGTTTATCCTTGGCAGCCTCTCTTATGGGGAAATGTAGTCTAGTGCTTCCATGAGCCATAGTAGTCCGCTATAGCCCGGTTCACCGGAGTCCTGCTAGCCCAGCACTACTGCTCAGGACACTTGACTGGCCGGCATGTGTTTCACTTCGTTCCTTTGTCTGTCCCTACGGGGAAATGTCACGCGGTGACATCCGGAGTCCTGCCTAGCCTGCTACAGCCCGGGTTCCCAGAGTCCTGTTAGCCTAGTGCTACAGCCCGGATTCACACGCTGCTGACCGACATGCTTGATGTGATTCATGTATGCCTGTCCCCATAGGTTAATGCCGCTTTGGGTTCATGACTAGCCATGTCGGCCCGGGTTCTCTGTCATATGGATGCTAGCGACACTATCATATACGTGAGCCAAAAGGCGCAAACGGTCCCGGGCCATGGTAAGGCGACACCCGTGGGAATACCATGCATGAGGCCGCAAAGTGATATGAGGTGTTACCGGCTAGATCGATGTGACTTGGAATCAGGGTCCTGACAGCTTTGGTATACCAGCTTTGAGCATGAACATTGTATCTGGATCTCGTTTAATGCGAGATGGCTACTCATTTAAATCTGAGAATAATGGTTGTTCTATTTATATGAGAGACATGTTTTATGGTCATGCCCCGCTTGTCAATGGTTTATTCTTATTTAATCTCGAACGTGTTGTTACACATATTCACAGTGTGAGTGCCAAAAGATGTAAGGTTGATAATGATAGTCCCACATACTTGTGGCACTTTCGCCTTGGTCACATTGGTGTCAAACGCATGAAGAAACTCCATGCAGATGGACTTTTGGAGTCTCTTGATTATGAATCATTTGACACGTGCGAACCATGCCTCATGGGCAAAATGACCAAGACTCCGTTCTCCGAAACAATGGAGCAAGCAACCAACTTATTGGAAATCATACATACTGATGTGTGCAGTCCAATGAGCGTTGAGGCTCGCGGTGGCTATCTGAAAGTGCTAGTGATCGACTAGAGGGGGGTGAATAGGCGATTTTTATGAGAGTCTTCAAAACATGTAAGTTTCGAAGACAAACGATAGAAATAAACCTATTACCATGCAGCGGAAGGTAGACTACACTACGCAAGCCATAGTCAAGTATTCAATGAAGTGAAAGCACAATGACTAATAGCAGCTAGGCAGTATAGATCAGGTCGGAAGATAGTGTGAAGCCAATCAGAACAAGTAGTCACTCAGTGAAGACAAAAGATAATGCAATCATACAATGACTTCACCAGGGCCAACACTAAGTAAAGGAAAGGGAAGGATGAAACCAGTGACTCGTTGAAGACAAGATTTGTTGGACCAGTTCCAGTTGATGAGACAACTGTACGTCTGGTTAGGGAGGCTGAGATTCAACTCAGAAGACCGTGTCTTCACCTTACACTACTAGAAAAAGGGCTATAGATGGGATTGACACTAATGGCGCACTAGACAAGCGGTGCGCCATTAGTATATACTAATGGCGCACCACCTTCTGATACGCCATTAGAGTTGAAACTACTAATGGCGCACCTGGCCCAGGGTGCGCCATTAGTATCAAAAAAATATTTTTTTTTTAACTAGTGCGCCTGTCCAAACATACTAATGGCGCATCCAGACACAGTGCGCCATTACTAGTTGTAACTAGTAATGGCGCACCTGCCGGAAAGTGCGCCACTAATGTTGTTTTTTTATTATATTTTTTATTCCCTTTTTTGCAAAACTACTAATGGCGCACTGTTCCACAGTGCGTGCGCCATTAGTATTTTTTTTTGCAAAACTACTAATGGCGCACCAGCAGAAGGTGCGCCATTAGTTACCTGGATTACTAATGGCGCATCCTGAGTTGGTGCGCCATTAGTAAGTGGGCAGCAACAAGATATTTTGGACAGCCTCTCCTACCCACACTCACTTTCCCCCCACTTCATTCTCTCCACCTCCTCCTTGTCTCGGGTGCCTCCTCTTTTTCACCTCATTTCCACCATAGATTCATTCAATTTAAGTGGTTAAATTACCTTGTTTTGATAGGTAAGTAAGGGGGGAAGCTATATTTATTGTTCTCCCTACAACAATGTGCACATGCACTTTTTATGGCCTAGCTAGATCTATATATGTTCGTGGTGTTGCATATGTGTTTGTGTTTGGAGGTGTACCGGTATTTGAAATGCGATAGTTGCCAATATTTTGCCGGAATGTTGATTCATTTCCGTTTCGGCAAGAATTTTGGCATTAAGCATTCTTTTTGGTCCTATTTTTAGGGAAAGTCATGCCAAATTTTTTCTTGGTTCTAAAATATCGTTTTGCTCTACCCCGCAGGCGACCATGGTCCGCATGATGACCGAAGGCATCGTGAATAGGTTTTTGAGGTCCGCGAAGGCCGAGATGCTTCAAAAGAACGAGACAGAGATAAGATGTCCGTGTCGAAGATGCAAGCTGAAGAGCCTTATTGCGGACCCGGAATCCGGGCAGGTGCGGGACCACCTGCTCTTGCGTGGTTTCATGGATGGCTATCGGTGGCAAGGTGATGAAGATGACTACAAAGTCGTCCATGGGGGCCGGGCAAGAAATGAGGAAGGGCAGCAAGACAACCACCGCGGCTCGCGCGGGCGAGAAGACGAAGCATCCCCAGGAGATGATCACGACGGTGATGCTGTACACAGTCATCATGTAGAAGATGCAGGACATGATGATGAGGAAGATGCCAGAGCAGACGACGGGCATGATCATGAAGATGATGATGCCGGTGGAGCAGACGACGCTGGACCATCGATGGGCTGGGTGCAGGACCCTCATATTCAAGAGCTGCTTCTCAAGCAGACGGATAACGCAAGAGCTGCCGACCGAGAGAAAGCCAAGATGGATCAACTTGAGTTAGACGCGGTTACTCCATTGTATGAAGGATGCAGGCCCGAGGATACCCGCCTGAAAGTAACGCTCATGGCTCTAGAGATGAAGGTAAAACACAAAATGACCGACGCATGCTTCGACGAGAACATGTCATTCTGGCACGAACGTCTTCCCAAGGGGAACAAGTGCCCGACCAGTTTGGAGGAGGCGAAGAAAATCGTGTGTCCTCTGGATTTACCGCACGTGAAATACCATGTGTGCATGAACAATTGCATCATTTATCGGGACGAGCACGTGGAGTCTACCATATGTCCGGTGTGCGGCGTCACTCGATACAAGAAGAGGAAGAAAGCTCCTCGAAAAGTGGTGTGGTACTTTCCGATCACTCCTTGTCTGCAGCAGTATTTCGCGGACCCTAAGGTAGCAAAGCTCCTGCGTTGGCACACGGATAGGGAGGAGAAGAAGCGAGAAGATGACGCAAATGATCCGGAGATAGATAAAAAAGACAAGATGCTGAGTCACCCTAAGGATGCGAGCCAGTGGCAAGCGTTGAACTTCGAAGACCCAGAATTTGGGAACGATCCAAGGAACATCGTGTTGGGCGCGAGCACCGATGGAGTCAATCCGTTTGGCAGCCAGAGAAGCACACATAGCACCTGGCCTGTGTTTGTGTGGATGTATAACCTTCCCCCCTGGTTGTGCATGAAGAGGAAGTACATTCACATGAGTATGCTAATTGAAGGACCGAAACAACCAGGGAATGACATCAATCTGTATCTGGGGCTGCTGAAAGAGGAGCTTGACACGCTGTGGAAAACGCCAGCCAATACGTGGGACGCCGCAGAGAAAAAATATTTCCCTATGAGAGCCGCGCTGCTCACGACGGTGCACGACTATCTCGGTTACGGATATGTTGCGGGGCAGGTGGTCCACGGATTTTCTAGATGCGTCAGGTGCATGGATGACACAACGTATCGCCAGCTAGATAGAGATCCCGGGTCTTCGAAAACCGTGTTCATGGGACATCGAAGGTGGCTTCGCGACGATGACCCGTGGAGAAAATGCAAGGATCTGTTCGATGGTGAAACCAAACCCCGAGGACGCCCGCGTACGAGGAGCGGCGAGGAAATAGACGAGCTGTTGAAAAATTGGAAAGACTGCCCACTGCCGGGAAAGAAGCAAAAGGCGCCAGAGCCGGGAAAGAAGCGAAAGGCGCCAGAGCCGCTGCTGAAGGTATGGAAAACGAGGTCTGTTTTCTGGGACTTGCCGTACTGGAAGATCCACCGTGTGCCTCACAGCCTTGATGTCATGCATATCACGAAGAACGTGTGCTGAGAGTCTGCTTGGTACCTTGCTCAACATTCCAGAGTGGACCAAAGATGGGCCGAAAGCAAGGGCAGACTTGAAATCAATGGGCATCAGGCAGGAGCTTCACGCTAATGATGATGATGAGGCGAAGCAGGACACAGAAAGTCGTCACAAAGGCAAAAAGGCCAAGAAGACCGAAATGACTACCCTCCCGCGTGCTTCACTCTAAGTCAGGAGGAGATCGAGCAGTTTTTCACCTGCCTCGTAGGAGTAAAACTTCCTTACGGTTACGCGGGGAAGATAAGCAGATACCTAGACCCAGCGAAGCAGAAGTTCAGCGGGATGAAGTCTCACGACTGTCACGTGCTGATGACGCAGATACTTCCAGTTGCAATCCGTGGGATCATGGACGCGCACGTCCGTGAAACGCTATTTGGCCTATGCAACTTTTTCGACGTCATCTCTCGGAAGTCGGTTGGCGTGAGGCAACTCAGAAGGCTACAGGAAGAGATCGTGGTGATACTATGCGAGCTTGAGATGTACTTCCCACCCGCATTCTTCGACGTTATGGTGCATCTGCTGGTCCATATCGTGGAGGATATCATCCAACTCGGGCCGACGTTCCTGCACAGCATGATGCCGTTCGAAAGGATGAATGGTGTCATCAAAGGATACGTTCGCAACATGTCACGTCCAGAGGGAAGCATAGCCAGGGGCTTTCTGACCGAAGAGTGCATCTCCTACTGCACGAATTATCTAGGCATCGAGAACCCCGTTGGTCTGCCCGTCAACAGGCACCTCGGCAGGCTCGCTGGATGGGGTCACCGTGAGGGTCGCCGCAAATGCATGTCGACTTCGAGGGTCGACTCGCCGACTTTGAAAGAGCAAACCTAGTCGCGCTACAACACATAGACGTGGTCGATCCTTGGGTGGTAGAGCACAAAACCTTTATTGAGAAGACGTACAATGACCGAGGCCAACAGAGGACGGACGGAGATATACTCAAAGAGCACAACTCATGTTTCACGCGTTGGTTCAAGCAGAAGCTTCTGTCGTACCCTTTACATGAGGATTCTTCCGCGGAAGAACAACTCATATTCGCCTTGTCACAGGGCGCCGAGCACAACCTGATGACCTATGAGGCGTACGATATCAACGGCTACACATTCTACACCGAGGACAAGGACATGAAGAGCGATGGTTATCAGAACTCCGGGGTAACGATGGAATCCTACACCGGTAACGACAAGGATAGATACTACGGAAGGATCAAGGAGATCTGGGAGCTGAGCTATGCTGGAGAGAAGGTCCTGATGTTCCGTGTCAGATGGGCCAAGAGCGTCCTAAAAGAAGACCGGTATTTCACCACCATGGTTATACCCGAAGCCAAATCAAAGACCGCGGGCGCAAACGTCACCGCAAAAAATGAGCCATGGGTACTGGCTTCCCAAGTGGACCAATGCTTCTTCATTACCGACTCGTCAAAGCCCAGTCGTGTTGTCGCGAGGAGAGGCAAAAGGAAGATCATCGGAATGGATGGAGTAGCCAATGAGCAAGACTTCGACAAGTACAGCGACCCGAAGATCGAACATGACGACGACGATGGAGTAGCAGCATACACCACAAGAAGAAGAAGGACCACCCTACCTAAAGGACGTCCGTCCCACAAAAGAACTTCATTTGTGAAAAAGAAGGGCAAGAAGATTGTGAACAGATAGCTAGCTAGCTAAGATCGATTGTATTTAAATCGTAGTCTTCATTTCTCAATTGTATTACTGAGGCACTTTTGAATTCATGAATATTTTTTCAAATTTGATGAATATTTTTAAATCTCGATCGCTATCCCCCTCCATCTGCACCGCACCCTCCCCCGCTCCACCTCCGCCGCCGACCCACCGCATATATGTTACTCCCAAAAGCATATAAAGTTTGTCAAATTTGGAGCTATGGATATTTAGTTATGATTTAAACAAGTTTGAACATATTTAAACACAAATAAATATCAAACATCATTTTAAATGTTGTTAACATGGCAACAAACTGCATATTATTTTTCTACATGAAAATTCTGAGCATCTAGCATATGTGACATGTTATATTTGGATGCATGCATAAAAAGATATGTGCAAAGAAAAAATGCATAAAAAGAAAAATTGGGGAGCCTGGGAATCGAACCCAGGACCTCCCAGTGTGTGTGTTGCGTGCTGACTAGTCGAGCTAGTGGTTGTCTTCTGTTTCAGATACGGTTAGGTGGAATATAACCTGAGTGCTCGAACTGTAATAAAAAAATTACTAATGGCGCACCGCGGGGAGGTGCGCCATTGCTGTCGTCGTACTTATGGCGCACTAGGGGGAGGTGCGCCATTGCTAACCCTCCCCCCACTCCACCTATTTCCCCTCTGGCCTCTCTCCCTCCTCGCCAGATCCCCCACATCGACCTAACCTCGCCGCAGCCGCCCACACGCCCCCGCCGCCTCCCTCTTCCCTTCGCCGCCTCCCCCCTGAGCGCCGCCTCCCTCGCCTCGGAGCCGCCCCACGTCCACCAGGAGAGGAGGCCCCACGTCCACCAGGAGAGGAGGCCCGCGACCTCCCCGCCGTCTATCCCCGCCTCCCCCAAGCTCGCCGTCTCCGCCCTCCGTCGTCTCCGCTCCGGCCACCACCTCATTGTGGTCAGGTAACCCTCCTCCCTCTGCCTCTCTTCTTTCTTCCTCCTCTCCTCCCTCCCGACCATGCCCTCTTCTTCTCTCTTTTGCTAGGTTTAAGTCAAATCCTTCTCGAATTTAGGTCAAATTAGGTTCAAAAAATGAGTTAGCGATTTGTGATTTCGCTGATGATATAGGGCATCTTGCAGTATTGGGGGAACACATGGTCTTTTGTTAATCTCCTGTGGCTGTGTGGTTAGGGTCTTTAAAAATTCAGTAATTCACCCATTGCCCATTGAACATGGTGATGTTACAGAGCACCAGACTGGGTACAAGCCAAACAGAAAGGAAGGAGAATCAATTTGGGTGGAACCACAAAAATCTTGCAGATTTTGGTGAATAGGAGAAAAAATGCAATCAACTCTCACTCTCACCAAAGCAGACATACACCATTGCTCTGATGCAACTTCTGTTGTCAAGTATCTGACTCGTGTGGGTTAAACTTATCTTTCAGCAGCAGGGGAAGGTTTAGAATTTGCTAAACTGACTCATCTTGGAGAGAGCAGTCAAATGTTTCAGAACCATGGGGGTTATTTTCTTACACTAACCACCTGGTTTAGTTACTTTTGTGGTGAAGGAGGACAGTTGTATGGCCCTGCACAAGTTCATTTCAGCTTTGCTGTCTGAATATGTTGCAGATCTCCGTGTCGTTGTCTTGAGATTGATTATTTCATGAATATGTTGAGGGGATTTATTTTAACTGAAAGTTCAGGGTTTGTTACTATCCGAATCTACTTGTTGAATTGGCTAATGAGCGCAAGTAACAGTTATCAGTAGTAACAGTTGTCAGTTGATGATTAGCTTATGCTGTGCTTGCCTGTTCTTGTTCTTATTCCAGGAGGAGTTTGAGGAGTACGCGGAGAAGGCCAAGACGCTGCCGGACACCACCACCAACGAGAGCAAGCTCTGCCTCTACAACCTCTACAAGCAGGCCACCGCCGGCCCCGTCAACACCGGTACATGCATTCACATTTTACGCGCCTTTTTCTTTTCATCTTCCTACTAGTTTTAGTAGTAACAAGTGTAATATCAGGTCTGATTTGCTGTTGAAGTCAGATTCGTGTGTCCTCTATATAAATAAAAACTATCTAATTGGTTTGACATGCTGCTTGCTTGCCCTGTCCTGCTTAGCACTGAAGGGTGACTCTGTCTGATTGATTGTGTGCGCGCATATATATATATATATATATATCGTTAGAAAAGACAACCTGATGAAAAAGGAAAAATACACAGCCCCCATCTAATTGCTTCAACTAGTCCAACCAACCCCAGGTGGTCACTTTACATAATGTTGTAGATCATTGTAGTGTCCTAATGTCTAAGACTGTTGCATTGGAGGTTCATCTTGCAAACATATCAGAACTTGCAAACATTTTATTACTTGTTGCATTGGAGGTTCATCTTGTCTTGAGGCAAACAAATCAGCATTGGAGGCTTATCTTTGAGGCTCATCTTTATTACATATCAAAACTTGCAAACAAATCTGTGAAAGACTTGTAAAGTTGCTGGGTTTTGTCTCCGACCATTGTGTCGTGATGAATTTGTAGGTACCCCAAGAGGCCCTTGAGTTTGCCGGAATGTCGATTAACTTCCGTTCCGGCAAATTCGGGTACTCCATATGTCCTATTTTCAGCAAAGGTCATGCTGAACTTTTCCGTGAATTTTAGCATGACTTTGCTAAAAATAGGACATATGGGGTACTTGCGACTAATGTTGATTATCTTCTGCTCAAAATTTATGCTGCTATAATGTTGTAAGGGTACTAATTGGTCTCTTCTGCTGCTTATCAGAGATGGGGGGAAGCAGCCACCACCGCTCTGCCTCACCGGAGTACGAGTTGGATGCTTTCGAGTTCTTCACTATCATACTTTCTTCTTCAGTATCAGCCACGAGGTAGGTATATAAAACGAGAGATCTCCCCTTCACCCATATCATTATGATAACTCTGTTGTTTGCTACATCACTCCTTGTCCCAAATTGCAGAGGCTGCCTGACACTTTTATGAAGATGCTGGGTGAAGATCCGCTAGATAATGTGAAGCTCTAACAGGCCGGCAGCGGGGTTTCCAGGCTGTGGGACGTGGAGTTGGTGATCGAGGAGGGCCACATGTACCTGTGCCATGGCTGGGAGAAGTTCTACAGTGCCTACGACCTGCGGACCGGGTACTTTCTTCTCTTGAGGTACGACAATGACGCCACAATGCTCATCGTGAAGGTTCTCAACGTGACTATGTGTCGCATGCGCTACGCTGAAGACGAAGATGCCAATGCGTTCTGCCTCTTCTTATTCCTCTACATTTGGCTTTGTCTCACATCGATTGTTAATGGTCATTGTTGCATTTGGACAGGCAATGGGAGCAGAGCAGCGACACTGGCTACAGCCAAAGCAGCAGCGATTATGGCTGTAGCAAAAGCAACAGCGATTCTGGCCTTAGTGAAAGCAGCAGCGATTCTGGCAGCAGCGAAGACAACAAGAAGGATGATCCGGACTGGAGTGGGGGAGAAGAGGAGCTGCAGGATGACGATGGGCATCAGGCTGAGGATGACCTAGCGCTGGTGGTGGCTGACCAAGGGCAAGAGATGGTGGTGGCTGACCAGGTGCAAGAGATGGTGGTGGCTGACCATGGGAAAGAGATGGTGGTGGCTGACCATGGGCAAGAGATGGTGGTGGCTGAGGGTGGCCTCGCGATGGTGGTGGTGCCTGAATATTACCACGCAATGGTGGCGCCGGCGAGCCCACAGCTGGGCGACATGACCATGCCAATTGTGGTAGAAGACTACATCCCACAACTGCCTCCACCGCCTCGCCGCTCTTGGCGCATCAGGCTGAGGAAGGAGAAGGAGAAGAACAATGAGGACTGAACTATGTCAGGTATGTCAGATCTCCAAAATGATATATATATATATACTTAGTTACCTATGTTATCTCTAATATGCTTAGTTTCCTATAAGTTACCTCCAAAATTACTTATGTTAGCACAAAATGATCAAGTTTACATAATAAGCTTATAGTCTTCTTCTTATTCTTCTTCTTTTCCAAAATGACATATGTTAGCTTCATTTTACCTAAGTTGGCTCTAATATGCTAACTTAGAGCTTATATGCTTAGTTTCCTATAAGTTACCTCCAAAATTACTTATGTTAGCACAAAATGATCAAGTTTACATAATAAGCTTATAGTCTTCTTCTTATTCTTCTTCTTTTCCAAAATGACATATGTTAGCTTCATTTTACCTAAGTTGGCTCTAATATGCTAACTTAGAGCTTACATGCTTAGTTTCCTATAGGTTAGCTCCAAAATAACTTGTGTTAGCACAAAATGATCAAGTTTACATAATAAGCTTATAGTCTTCTTCTTATTCTTCTTCTTATCCAAAATGACATAGGTTAGCTTCATTTTACCTAAGTTGGCTCTAATATGCTAACTTAGAGCTTATATGCTTAGTTTCCTATAGGTTAGCTCCAAAATTACTTATGTTAGCACAAAATGATCAAGTTTACATAATAAGCTTATAGTCTTCTTCTTCTTATTCTTCTTCTAGTCTTCTTCTTCTTCTCTTCTTCTTCTTCTTCTTCTTCTTCTTCTAACTTCTTGTTTATCATTTTGCAGATTTGATTTAATTCACGGAAGCTTGCATGGATGGAGTGCTTCTTTTCCATTTGTGTTTTTATTTTGTATCAATGTGAAACTTTTGTAAATTGATGGATAACGGTGTTGAATGAACATTGTGAAACTTTTGTAATATGTAACGATGGAACTATGTGTTGGCTATGTATGTATATATGATGAAACTTGTGTGTTGGATATGATCTGGTGGACGCAGGTAACATCGTTACATATGGCCCCCTGTATGTAAGCTAAGCAGATCTGTGTTGTATGTTATCTCTAATATTTTGTAACCTGTGAAAATATCAGAAATGAAAAAAATCCCTAATATTCATACTAGTGGCGCACCACACAAGACACTAATGGCGCATTATGATAATCACACTAATGGCGCATCGCCCACTGGTGCGCCATTATGATGCCAAAGCACATGGGTACATATGGCCCCCTGGGAGGCATTCTAATGACGCACTGAAGGCTATACTAATGGCGCACTACGTGGTGCGCCATTAGAACACCAGATACTAATGGCGCACCAGACGTGCGCCATTAGAATTTAATTCTAATGGCGTGATGCTAGTGGCGCACCAGTAGTGCACCATTAGAAGGCAAAACTGGTGCGCCACTAGCATGCCTTTTCCTAGTAGTGTCCGGCAAAAGTATAAATACAGCCTTACTATATTTCATAAAAACATTGTGTTTACAATGGGAATACATGTCACTCAAACATAATATTCTTCGAGCACTGGGACTCTAACAAACGAGCACCCTCAAGAACCTCTTCAAAATAGTGCTCGGCAGCTACTCGGCCTATGATCGAACCTTGCGCCGCAACAGTGGTAGCATCCATCTCCACCCAGTATGCCTTGACACGGGCAAAGGCCATCCGCGAGCCTTCTATGCACACCGACCTCTTCATCGCGTTGATGCGTGACACCGCACCAAGGAACTACTGCACTAAGCTGAAATAGCTGTTCGGCTTCGGCTTCTCCGGCCACAAATGATCTACAATGGATCTCATGGCGAGTCCGGACAACCTATTAAGTTTGGCCCATTCGGCTAGCTGATCAGTCAAGGGAAGCGGACGCTCTGGAACGCTAAATTGCGACCAGAACAGCTTGTCTACTTCACGATCTGACTGATCTCGGAAGTATTCGACAGCATCGACAACGCTTGCCGCCAAGTCCATATATGCGTCTGCCGAACTCCACAGCTGATCCAGAGGGGCATACCGCGGATCTCCGAACTTCCTTTGCAGCAGAAAGGGCTTCCCAGCCGCAATATCCCCGGCTGCGCGCAGCTCCTCCTTCTTCACCCTCATAGCAGAGCGAGTGTCTTTGGTCGCTATCGTGGCCTTCTCAAGGTCCGCTGCCTTCACTCAGTTCTCTTCTTCAAGGAACTGGCAACAGTCGGCAGTGCCTTTTAATTCTACGGCCATCTTGGCCATCTTTTCTTTGCTTTCGCAATGGGCGGCCTTCTCGGCTCTTAACTCTTCGGCCGCCTTCAAAGCAGCCGCATTACTAACCCTCCCTTGTTCCTTGGCTCGGGCGAGTTCCGCCCGAAGGGTATCCACGGTGGCAGCTCCGTCTGCAGTCACAACATATTAAAGATACTGGCATCATGCTGCTCTTATTATGTGACATTCACCAGAAAACATTACTTACCCTGTGATTCGTCAAGCCGCTTGTTAACAAGCTCGATGTCGGCGTCTGCCGCATCTAGTTGCCGTTTTAATTCGGCAAACTCACTAGTCCGGCTAGCCACCAGAGCTTCCACCACCTGCACATAAAGGCAGTCTGGTTATTACCTGGGACTATGATCCTCTGTTCGCTGCCGTTCTCGATGACAACCAGAGTCTCAGGGGCTACTATCTACACAGGGCACACCTAACATGTGCGGTACTATCAAATATCATTTCACGTACCTCAAAGCCTGTCAGTAGACTCATAAAAGCTTCATGCAATCCGCTTTTCGGCGGACGAAATTCTTTCAATCACCGTACCCATTAGCGTATGGTGTTCTTTTGATATGGCCGCTCGCCCCAACAACTCCCTCAGAACGTCCGACCGCATACCAGACGGTGCCGGACTCTTTTGTTTGCTCTCTTCAAGAGCCGGACGCTGGGGACTTCGGGTGACTATGGGATTATCTTCTGGCCTCACTGGATCCGGAGAGGCCCTCCGTGACGACACTTCGGGGTCGCCCGCTTCTGGAGCGGAGGAGTCCGGGGGAGGCGTTTCGCTCTCCATCATCTCCGGAACAAGATCCCCCGAAGACAAGCTCAGCTGAGAAGGGCTAAGACCCGAACTACAAGGTATATGCGGCGGTTATTTTCCTCAGAAGAAAGGTAGTATACCTTCACTATTAAAGTATTTTTTGAATCACTTACGACTCGTTGGAGGACTCATCCCCCCACGGACTTTGTGTGGCAAGAGCACCCCCCGAGGCAGGACCCTCTGTTGGAGACTTCTCTCGTTTGGAGGCCTCGGCTTTCGGATCCTCAGAAGCAGTCCTCTTCCTCCCCCGATTATCCTCCTTTATGGAGGCGCTCATTCCCTCGGTTGGAACTGGCAGCGATGGGGGCCCGCTTTCGCCCATATTCTTCCCCCCTGTATCTTCCTTCGAGGGCTCCGGGCAAGGTGCGAACTCGAGCATCTTTTCCAGCACTGGATTTTCAAAACCCTCAGGGAGGGGGGCTGAACACCGAATCATCTTTGCCTTTGTTAGCCAGTGCTGGTCAAAGAGCGATCTCTCAGAAATGACGTCATGATGAATAAAAGATGGTGTATTCGGCTAGAGGGCTGTTAACTTGTTCGGCGGCGCGGTTGCTACTCAGGCCCACATCCTCGGTAGTATCCGGACACTCTATTTGAGGTCCGAAGAATGACTTGTACATTTCCTCATGCGTTAGGCCGAGGAAATTTTGAATAGCACGCGGTCCTTCTGGGTTGAACTCCCACAAGCGAAGGGGCCGGCGTTTGCAAGGCTGGACTGGACGAACCAGCATAACTTGGATTACCACAACCAAATTAAAATCTCCCTCGAAGAGATCTTGAATGTGGCTTTGCAGTATAGGCACATCCTTGGCTGGACCCCAGCTCAGACCTCTGCTAATCCATGACATCAATTGTGGTGGGGGGCCCGAGCGAAAAGCGGGGCAGCCGCCCACTTGGCACTTCTGGGAGCCGTGATGTAAAACCACTCCTGTTGCCATAATCCGGACACCTCTGGAAAGGAACCTTTTGGCCATGGAGCTCCTGCCATCTTGCTTATTGACGCGCCTCCGCACGCTGCATGTTGCCCCTCGATCATCTTCGGCTTCACTTCAAAGGTCTTGAGCCATAGGCCGAAGTGAGGGGTAATGCGGAGGAAGGCCTCACACACGAAAATAAATGTCGAGATGTGGAGAAAGGAGTCCGGGGCTAGATCTGGAGCACTTGACCTGGGCTTTGGGTGTTAGAGCTCGAGGTGGGGGAAGGGTTCGATTGAGCACGAGAGGGAAAAAGCGAAAACCTTGTCCCTTTATAAAGAGGGTGAATATCAAGCGTCCTCTCCGTGGCTGTTTGGACTTGCCTATATTCTAGGAGTCCTAGACACGGTTGGGTTACCCACGACCATATTAATGAGAATCCCGTAATTAGGGGAACACGGTCTCTGCTTTGACAAGACGTGTCAAGAAACCGCCTCGCGTTATGTGCGGAGCGGGTTGGGGAAAAACAGTTTGAATAAGCACCGGCCCATGGCATGATGTCATGTTGCCAAAACGTGTCAGCAGATTAAAGATTTGTGGAAATATTATTCTCTCTATGGTGGTATGTGGAACTTATTTTGCAGGGTCGGACACTATCCTTATATTCAAAATTCTTCTGTGGTGTATTCGGAGGGGGAACCCGCCTTGCAATGCCGAAGACAATACTGCGCGCCGGACTCATCGTCATTGAAAGCCTGGTTCAGGGGCTACTGTAGGAGTCCTGGATTAGGGGGTCTCCGGACAGCCGGACTATCTCCATTGGCCGGACTGTTAGACTATGAAGATACAAGATTGAAGACTTTGTCTCGTGTCCGGATGGGACTCTACTTGGCGTGGAAGGCAAGCTAGGCAATATGGATATGTATATCTCCTCCTTTGTAACCGACCTTGTGTAACCCTAATCTCTCCGGTGTCTATATAAACCAGAGGGTTTTAGTCCATAGGATAACATACAATCATACCATAGGCTAGCTTCTAGGGTTTAGCCTCTCTGATCTCGTGGTAGATCTACTCTTGTACTAACCATATCATCAATATTAATCAAGCAGGACGTAGGGTTTTACCTCCACCAAGAGGGCCCGAACCTGGGTAAAACATTGTGTCCCCTGCCTCCTGTTACCATCCGGCCTAGACTCACAGTTCGGGACCCCCTACCCGAGATCTGCCGGTTTTGACACTGACAACTCTCTCAAAAGGTGCGTACAGAAAGGATGATAGTGGTAAACTTAAAAGCGAAGACTCAAATAATACAAGACGCTCCAAGCAAAACACATATCATGTGGCGAATAAAAATATAGCTGCAAGTAAAGTCACCGATAGAAGTAGACGAAAGAGGGGATGCCTTCCGGGGCATCCCCAAGCTTTGGCTTTTAGGTGTCCTTAGATTATCTTGGGGGTGCCATGGGCATCCCCAAGCTTAGGATCTTGCCACTCCTTGTTCCATAATCCATCAAATCTTTACCCAAAAGTTGAAAACTTCACAACACAAAACTTAAAGTAGAAAATCTCGTGAGCTCCGTTAGCGAAAGAAAATAAAAGACCACTTCAAGGTACTGTAATGAACTCATTATTTATTTATATTTGTGTTATACCTACTTTATTCCAGCTTCTCTATGGTTTATAAACTATTTTACTAGCCATAGATTCATCAAAATAAGCAAACAACACAGGAAAAACAGAATCTATCAAAAACAGAACAGTCTGTAGTAATATGTAGCTAGCGCAAGATATGGAACCCCAAAAATTCTAAAATAAATTTCCGGACGTGAGGAATTTATCTATTAATCATCTTCAAAAAGAATTAACTAAATATCACTTTCCAAATAAAAATGACAGCAGTTCTCGTGAGCGCTAAAGTTTCTGTTTT
>NC_053023.1:164600116-164642868 GCF_003073215.2 Triticum urartu | reverse complement strand
CTAGGGTTCATACTTTCACTAGTGCAAGTCCTCTCAACAATAATAACATAATTGGATCACATAACTATCCCTCAACATGCAACAAAGAGTCACTCCAAAGTCACTAATAGCGGAGAACAAACGAAGAGATTATGGTAGGGTACGAAACCACCTCAAAGTTATTCTTTCCAATCAATCCGTTGGGCTATTCCTATCAGTGTCACAAACAGCCCTAGAGTTCATACTAGAATAACACCTTAAGACACAAATCAACCAAAACCCTAATGTCACCTAGATACTCCAATGTCACCTCAAGTATCCGTGGGTATGATTATACGATATGCATCACACAATCGCAGATTCATCTATTCAACCAACACATAGGACCTCAAAGAGTGCCCCAAAGTTCTACCGGAGAATCGCGACGAAAACGTGTGTCAACCCCTATGCATAGGTTCATGGGCGGAACCCGCAAGTTGATCACCAAAACATACATCAAGTGAATCACGTGGTATCCCATTGTCACCACAGATACACACAGCAAGACATAAATCAAGTGTTCTCAAATCCTTAAAGACTCAATCCGATAAGATTACTTCAAAGGGAAAACTCAATCCATTACAAGAGAGTAGAGGGGGAGAAAACATCATAAGATCCAACTATAATAGCAAAGCTCGCGATACATCAAGATCGTGCCAAATCAAGAACAGGAGAGAGAGAGAGATCAAACACATAGCTACTGGTACATACCCTCAGCCCCGAGGGAGAACTACTCCCTCCTCGTCATGGAGAGCACCGGGATGATGAAGATGGCCACCGGAGAAGGATTCCCCCTCCGGCAGGGTGCCGGAACGGGTCTAGATTGGCTTTCGGTGGCTACGGAGGCTTCTGGCGGCAGAACTCCTGATCTATTATCTCTTCGTTGTTTTAGGGCATATGGAGATATATAGGCGGAAGAAGTACGTCAGGGGAGCCACATGGGGTCCACGAGGGTGGAGGGCGTGCCCAGGGGGGTAGGCGCGCCCCCTACCTCGTGGCCTCCTCGAAGCTTCCCTTACGTGGACTCCAAGTCTTTTGGCCTTCTTATGATCCAAAAATAAGTTCTGTGAAGTTTCAGGTCAATTGGACTCCGTTTGATTTTCCTTTTATGCGATATTCTAAAACAATAAAAAAACAGAAACTGGCACTGGGCTCTGGGTTAATAGGTTAATCCCAAAAATGATATAAAAGTGTATAATAAAGCCCATAAACATTGAAAATAGTAGATAATATAGCATGGAGCAATCAAAAATTATAGATACGTTGGAGACGTATCACGCATGCACAAAATCCGTTGACCACCTACCCCGCGACATATCCGTAACCGAGATAGTCGTGCACCGTCGTGAGCAGTGCGACTCTCATAGGGAAATATTCTTTCTTCGCGGCATCCCACGTATTGGCTGGCATTTTCCACAGCGTGTCTAGCTCCTCTTTCAGCAGCCCCAGATACAGATTGATGTCGTTCCCTAGTTGTTTCGGCCCTTCAATTAGCATACTAATGTGAATGTACTTTCTCTTCATGCACAACCAGGGGGGAAGGTTGTACATCCACACAAACACAGGTCAGGTGCTATGTGTGCTTCTCTAGCTGCCAAACGGATTTACTCCATCGGTGCTCGCACCCAGCATGATGTTCCTTGGATTGTCCCCAAATTCTGGGTGTTCGAAGTTCAACGCTTGCCACTGGCTCGCATCCTTAGGGTGACTCAGCATCTTGACTTTTTTATTTATCTCCGGATCATTTCCGTTATCTTCTCGCTTCTTCTCCTCCCTATCCGCATGCCAACGCAGGAGCTTTGCTACCTTAGGGTCCGCGAAATACCGCTGTAGACAAGGAGTGATCGGAAAGTACCACACCACTTTTCGAGGAGCTTTCTTCCTCTTCTTGTATCGAGTGACGCCACACATTGGACATATGGTAGACTCCGCGTGCTTGTCCCGATAAATGATGCAATTGTTCATGCACACATGGTATTTTACGTGTGGTAAATCCATAGGACACACGATTTTCTTCGCCTCCTCGAAACTGGTCGGGCACTTGTTCCCCTTGGGAAGACGTTCATGCTAGAATGACATGTTCTCGTCGAAGCATGCGTCGGTCATTTTGTGTTTTAACTTCATCTCTAGAGCCATGAGCGTCACTTTCAGGTGGGTATCCTCGGGCCTACATCCTTCATACAATGGAGTAACTGCGTCTATCTCCAGTTGATCCAGCTTGGCTTTCTCTCGGGCGGCAGCTCTTGCGTTACCCGTCTGCTTGAGAAGCGGCTCTTGAATATGAGGGTCATGCACTCAGCCCATCGATGGTCCATCGTCATCTGCTCCGGCATCTTCATCTTCATGATCATGCCCTTCGTCTTGATCTTCCTCATCATCATGTCCGGCATCTTCTACATGATGACTGTGTACTACATCAACTTCGTGATCATGTCATGGAGATTCTTCGTCTTCTCGCCCACCCTCGCCACGGTTGTCTTGCTGCCCTTCCTCATTTCTTGCCTGGCCCCCATGGACGACTTCATAATCATCTTCATCACCTTGCCACCGATATCCATCCATGAAACCACGCAAGAGCAGGTGGTCCTGCACCTGTACGGAATCCGGGTCCATAAGGCTCTTCAGCTTGCATCTTCAACACGGACATCTTATCTCCGTCTCGTTCTTTTGAAGCATCTCGGCCTTTGCGGAGCTCAAAAACCTATTCACGATGCCTTCGGTCATCGTGCGGACCATGGTCGCCTGCGGGGTAGAGCAAAATGATATTTTAGGACCAAAAATTTTTTTGGCATGACTTTGCCTAAAATAGGACCAAAAAGAATGCATAGTGTCAAATTCTCGCCGAACGGAAATGAATCAACATTCCGGCAAAATATTGGCAACTATCGCATTTCAAATACCGGTGCCTGCAAACACAAACATATGCAACACCACAAACATACGTAGATCTAGGCCATAAAAAGTGTGTACGTTGTTGGAGGGAGAAAAAAGTAGATCTAGAACATAAAGAAACCTTTCCCCTTACTTACCTATCAAAAAAGGAAATTTAACCACTTAATTTGGGTGAATCTATGGTGCAAATGAGGTGAGGAGGAGGAGGCAGCCGAGACCAAGCTTGGTAGAGGTGGAGAGAATGAAGTGGGGAAAGTGAGTGTGGTAGGTGGCTGTCCAAAATATCTAGCTGCTCCTAGGTTACCAATGGCGCACCACCTAGGAATGCGCCATTAGTAACCGGGGTTACTAATGGCGCACCTGGTGTGTGGTGTGCCATTAGTAGTTTTGAAAAAAAAACATGTTAGTAGTGGCGCACCAGTGAATAGTGCGTCATTACTAGTTAAAACTAGCAATGGCGCACTATCCACAACTAGTAATGGCGCACTATCCACTGGTGCGCCACTGCTAACAATCTTTTTTATCTTTTTTTTCAAAAATAGTAATGGCGCACCACACACACCAGGTGCGCCATTAGTAATGTGGACATTAATGGCGTACCTGTATGTGGTGTGCCACTGCTATATAGCAGTGGCGCACCACATACATGGTGCGCCATTAATGCTCATATTAGCTATAGCCCTTTTCCTAGTAGTGCAATGCACATGACATATCGCAAGCATGAGCACAAAGCAAGATGAAAGTATCATCATAGGCATGGGGTACAAAGCAAACATGGCAATGGCAAGCAATATCTCCACCAAACTTGCAAATACACATACAAGTATGAGAATCAATCATCATGTGTAATGCAAAGCATGGGTCACGAATGCATGGCAAAGGCATAATAATGAGCATATCATGCAAAGTGAACATGGCAAGATGGGCAAATGGTATATAATGGACAATAACCCATAGCCAAGTGAGGGACATGTAGAAGAAATGTGCGAAATCTTTGCGCGAAGAGAGCGGTGGGAAAGACAATCCATGGGATACCAAGTCATCATTGATCTCTAGAGCTCGTTTTGTCAACTCGTGGGATTGCGAGGTTGACAAGTATTCATGGGTACCTACAAAAAAAACACAAACGAAAGAAATTGTGTGTGTGGTAAATGTACACATCATCCATCATGATGTGTATGTGCACGTGAGAGTTAGTACAAGATAAGTATCACTCAAAGAAATTTGATGCACGGTATAGGAATATATCATCCATCATGAAAGAATAGTTATTGTGTATAACACGATGTGGACACAAATTAAGAATGCAAGTGTATGGCACATTAGTAGCATGTTTATTCATGGGAAGCATATTGTGCACATAAGTATTGGGATCATGCAATGGATGGGATTGATCAAAATTTCCTAACATGTATGAGGAAACAATGGGGGTCTCCTCATGAGCAATATTAGAAACATCATATGGAGAAAATGGAGAACATCCAAAACAATGCATATCCGAAGCTAGGTGGTTATGGCATGGCATATGAGATAAATGATGCAAAGGTAGCATGTCAATATCATCACAAGAGAAACAAATGCCAATAACCACAGGCTTGTCATCTATGCCATATGTGCAAATTGGGTTTATTTTAATTGCATATGCATAGTCACTATGAAGAGATTGCAAATATGACATATGATTGATCTCATGCATAACATATGACAAGTCAAGCGGATTGGCAAACATGATGTGACCGAGAGAATTAGCACAAGAAATCCTATCTAACATGACATCACAACTAATATACTCCACATGGCAATCATCATACTCATCATAAGTGGGTAAATCATCGCATGGGGAAGTCGCACTAGCATGAAGCATGGTAATAGGTTGATCAACATTATGCAAGCAATCAATGTCAAGAATGTCCACTAGTGGGACTAGAGCATCACCTTCACCTATGTTACCTTTGTCATTCCAGTCATGTGGTGTAGGTGAGGTGGGAAAGACCAAATGGTGGTCATCTTCATCTTGATGGAACCATGTGGGGGGTGCATCATATTCCACCATGGCCATCGTCTTGTCCAAAGGTAGGACGTAATTGTCGCAAATCGGTGCGTCATCATATTTGGGACCTAGCACCAAATGAGAAGACACAATAGAGGTATAGGTCAAGTCGTTAGTGTTGAAAGTGGCCTCACATGACCTATCAACTATCTCACTCTCTCTATGTGGTGGTTCACTCACTCCCTCAAGGTAGGTGTACTCAATGTCACATATGGTGGAGTCACTCATCTCACTCAAGTGGTGGGGGTTGTGGCTCTCCTCACATGGCAATTGTGGCAACACATCATATATTGGGCTAGTGGTGAAGCCACTCTCACTCTCAATATGGTGGCTAAAGTCACTCAAGTCATCATATGTCGCCATGGTCGAAGGGAAAATCCCATGCTCAACCAACTCGTTGTCGTCGCCGTGGATGAAGGACGAAGATGGCACATCATCACCCTCGCCTCCTAAGATGGAAGCATCATCCTTGCTCGTCACCATGTCGCTCGCCTCCAAAGCTTGGTCCTTGATGGTCTCCGTAGACGTAGTCGTCGCTGCACCATCTTGAAAAAGAGTCGAAGTAGACTTGGCATCATCAATGCCACAAAGAGGTATGGTGGTGAAGTCGAACTTGGGAGCATCGTCTTGGAGCTCGTCGGGCTTGGACATCGTGGTGGTACTAGCCTCATGCTCGTTGTCTTGGAGCTTGGTCTTAGAGAAGTGTTCTTGGGGTCAAGAAGCCTTAACCTTCATGAGTTCTTTGTTCCGCCTTGAGAGCACCAATGTAGTTGTCGTCGAGGGACTTGTAGTTCTCGAGGAAGATCGTCTTGGAGATGTCATTGTGAAATCCCATCATGAAGTGGAACTTCATCAAAATGGGGCCGTACATGCCAGCTCGTCGCAAGGCTTTTCTTCATCTCCTTGAAGTACTCGTCGATGGACTTGGATCCTTGGGTGGTGTTCTCCAATTGGCGTAGAAGTTGTTCCATGTAGGTTGGAGGCACGAACTCGCGCCGCAAAGCTCTCTTCGTCTTGGGCCAACTCATGTTGTAGGTCTCCGAAGGTGTGTGAAGCCACCATGTGGACGCATAGTCGTGGAAGTTCCTTGTGGCGCACTTCACTTGATCTTGGGAGGAACTTGATGTAGCTTGAGGTAGTCGTCCATCAAACGCTCCCACTCGAGATACTCCTTGGGTTCTTGAGTCCCATAGAAAGGAATCGTGTGGTCGATGTCGAGGTTGTAGTAGCTCGTGGAAGTCGCGGACTTGAGCTTGGGGAGCTTCTCTTGAGGTGCTTGTGGGCGAAGATGCCGTATGTATGTAGGCGAAGATGCCTTGAAGCCGATTGGCGAAGATGCCAAGGGAGATGGTGAAGTTGTTGAGCGGTTGTTGGTGTTGAGCTCTTGACCTTCACGTCCTTGTTGGTGATGGTGTCGATGCCGATGTGATTTTGCCGGAGATGGTAGCTCGGAGACATGTGCTCTTGAGCATCTTCTCGAAGATGAGGAAGATTGCTTGTAGGACTTGATGAGGGCTTTGATCTCCTCCATTTGAGCTTGCATCTTGGCGTCGGTGGAGTTGTTTGTGGCATCGAACTCGTCGTTGTTGTTGTAGACCGAAGATGAAATGCCTTGCCTATCCATCACAAGATTCGAGCAAATATGAGTGAGAGAAAGAGAAGAACTACACCAAATGTACCTTGACCGATGTTGAAGATGGATCAATGATCACTCAATAGTGTAACAAGGAAATAGCACAATTGGTACCGATCTTGTCGATTTCTCACACCTACAAAAATAAGGCTTATGGTGGAGCTCGGTGAGTGAGGGAGTCCTGGATTAGGGGGTGTTCGGGTAGCCGGACTCCAGGACTATGAAGATACAAGATTGAAGACTTCATCCCGTGTCCGGATGGGACTTTCCTTGGCGTGGAAGGCAAGCTTGGCGATGCAGATATTCAAGATCTCCTACCATTGTAACCGACTTTGTGTAACCCTAACCCTCTCCGGTGTCTATATAAACCGGAGGGTTTTAGTCCGTAGGACAACTTCATCATACAACAATCATACCATAGGCTAGCTTCTAGGGTTTAGCCTCCTTGATCTCGTGGTAGATCTACTCTTGTACTACCCACCATCAATATTAATCAAGCAGGACGTAGGGTTTTACCTCCATCAAGAGGGCCCGAACCTGGGTAAAACATCGTGTTCCTTGCCTCCTGTTACCATCCAGCCTAGGCGCACAGTTCGGGACCCCCTACCCGAGATCCGCCGGTTTTGACACCGACAGTGAGGATAGTGGCACAAAAAAATTAATGCAAAATGTTAGAAAGAGTCAATAATGTTGAAAGAGATTCACAAATTCGCAAGTAAAACAAGTAGACCAATAGCAATATGTGGTACACGGAAACACACACAGATAGATAAATGGGGTCGTGCAACCAAGGAATGAGCACAAAATGTGGAATCCACGGAAAACGCTCGTGTTGCACAACTCAAGAGAGACGCTAGCACGATTGCTCAATAGGCGGATACGACACTTGTGCACAACCTAGAAGATGCAAAATGTATGAACTTTCTATCCCAAGTATGCTATGTGTATGATGTTCCGGCTGTATGATCCAAGATGATTGGATATGACAATCTTATGTGCAATGTGTTATGATGCTTTGGCACTTTCTTACAAGCTCTTTGTTTACTCTTTTTCTTTGCTAAAAAGCTTATTCTTTTTTTTGTATGGCCACTTTGGCACAATGCACAAACCAAGATAGCAATAAAAGGGATGATATGATACCAATATGATATGGTATGTATGCAATGTATGGTGTAGATCACTAATGTGCACAAGTAACATTGCCGGCAATACTCAAAGGCTAGTCTTGATAGACAAGTGACACAAAATGGGCTAGGTGTTATCAATGCAATGGCAAGGGAATGTACAATGGAGGGATACCACGATACCAATATGATATGGAGGTTACCGTCCTTGGTGATGATGAGTGGCGGTGTTCTTGATGTAGATACCAAGATAATGGAGAATCGTCCCTAAGTAGCCGAAACACCTTAGGAAATGGAAAAACCGTGAACTCAAAATCGCAAAGGCAAATGTCAAATGGTGGTAGCTGGATGTGGTGGTGGTTTTGTGGAAGCTCAATGGGATTGCGGAAATGCAATGATGGGTTTTGCGAGTAGGCAATGGGGGAATGGAGGGTAAGGTGGTGGACTATACACGGTGTCGGAGTTGGAAGCACAGTCCCTAAGTAGCCAAAACACCTTAGGAGACACAACTCACAACACAAACAAAAATGGGTTAAATTGGTGTGGCGGAAGTGTATGGTGGGTAAGCCTATGCGGTAGTGGTGGTGGTGGTTGATGGAGAAGCAACCGTCCCTATGTAGCCTAAACACCTTAGGAGACTCAAATCACAACTCAAACAACCATTAATGCGAAGGGGAACAAAATGGTTAGGTTGCGGAAGTCGGTGGTGGTGTAGCGGATGATGTGTGGAAGCCCTAGGCAAAGATGCCAAAGTTCCAAAATTTTGATGGAGTCAAATGATGTTGGTGGTATTTTTGTGGGAATGGGGATGTCAAGAGCTTCAAAACGAGCTAAGGAACGTCAAAATCGGAGTTCGGATGAATTAGTTATGGCAGAAACAAGAATCAGCCGAAGTCAATATCTACAGGTTACGGACGTCCGTAAAAGGACGGATGTCCGGTCGTCGGACGTCCGGTCGGGCTCGGAAATCCGTAAATTCTGTTATGTTGGCTGGTTCTGGTCATCCGGTAAGTTGTGGACGTCCGGTCGTTCGGGAGGCTCCGGACGTCCGTAAAAACGTCGGTCGTCTGGTGGGTCGGGGTCAACGTGAAATTTTAGATCCGGAATGCAATTTTTGGCGGAATTTGGGGATTTGCGGGTCAAAATTGATGAGATTTCATGAATGAAAGATGGGGAAACTTGGGGAAATGCTAGATCCACTTGAAACCAAGCAAATCCATGGATCAAAATCAACAAAACATCATCAAACCAACAAATCACAAAAAAAATTGGGCTATTTTTGGTGGGGATTTTCAAAATTGGGGAAGAACACAACAAAATCAAGCTAGAAAACGAAGAGGGGAGGCTCCGAAATCGTGATCAACGTAGCTCATGATACCAAGATGATGTAGGGTGGAAACCCTAGGGGCCGATCTTTCACGAAAGGAGCGGATCCCGCGATGAACACGAAGAACACGAGGGGAAATCACGAGGGGAAATCACAAAGGGGCACAAAGAGGAACACTCAAACCAACAAGATTATGTCACACATGTGCTAGATCCTCGGAACACGGGAGGAGATACAAGATCCAAAGTCAATAAAGGATGATACAAGAGGTAACCGGTTCTTCTCCGGAAGAAGGTCTTGAATCCACGAGGGGATCTTCCCGTGAGGGGTCTTGGATCCAAGGTGGATCTTCTACGAAGACGGGACGCGGGCTCTCTCAATGAGTAGATCCGATATGGATGAGCAAGGCTCTATCTCTCAAATGAGCTATCACAATGCTAACCCTAGAAAGGAGGTGGAGGTGGTCTATTTATAGTCTCAGCCACGAAGGGGTAAGTGGGGGAGGGATACAAGGCCAAAGGCCTGGCTGTACACAGGCAGTGTCGGACGTCCGGTCGGGGTCGGACGTTCGGACGCTCGCGGGGGTCCGGTCGTCCGGAGGGCGTCGGACTTCCGGCGTTTCTTCTCTGGACTGGTGGCGTCGGACGTCCGGTCGGTGTCGGTCGTCCGGGTGCTGGGACTTGTCGGACGTCTGGTGTTCTTCGGTCGTCCGGCCACTGTAGATCTCCTAGCTGGTCCTGGCGTGGTCGCGTCGGACGTCCGGTGGACGTCGGTCGTCCGGGCGCTATAGAGTGTCGGACATCCGGTGGCTTCCGGTCATCCGGTCGTTGTAGACTCCGCAGCTCCTTCTTCTTCCGTCTTCGCTTCCACGCTTCCCTCATGGATGGTGTAGGTGTTCCTTGGCGCTTGCACTCCTCCACGTCATCCGTAGCGTTCCGACAATACCTATGCATGCACACGGGAGAAGTGTCAAGTAGTATATCATCCTCGAAGAGGTCAAGTGAACACGCGTAAAGGAGATGATTCACCTTTGTGTATGTGAAGTGGATGTCGAACGTGTCACTTGTCAAACGGACTCTTGACATGGTGATGTCCGTGGGATGCTCCGCATCACTCTCCCTCCCCTGGAAAGATCCGACCTCGGATCGAAACCCAAATCACCATGGGAAAGAGATGCGTCGCCGTGTAGGTGTGGTCGATCACCAAGTTCTCGTCATCTTGAAGCTCGAAATGGGCACTCTCCAATGTCGCACCATGTTGGGATTCCTTCAAAAGGAGCAAAGACAACAAACACTTGGAAAAACAAATGTGGTTAGCGTTAGTGCAAAACCAAGCATTGAAGAGGTGATTCACTAAACAAGTGTCATCATCATGCAAAACATATGGTTTGACAAAGGATCGTGAACATGGCATATAAGCACATAAATTGAGCACAAGCAAAGCTATCATGGGGATAAGCATGTAAATGTGACGTAGTGATGCAAATATGTTGGACAAGTGAATAAGCATCTACCTCAAGATCACATCAAACATGGGCAAAGCGCTCAATGAAAGGTCTATGGTAGGCATAGCAATCATTCACAACATCAAAAGAAATGAAGTGTCTAAACACATGGGTCAAGTGCAAGACAATCCAAGCATAACGTGCATAGTGTGTAGTGAATACAGTGTGGCACTCAACAACAATAAGAAAGAGCAATTGTTCATCATGTGTGAGGCAATCAACGCAAAGCATGTAGCAATCGATGGGACATGTCATATGTGAAGAAATGACATTGTTGCAACCAAACATGTGATACGAACAAGTAATCCAAGAATTGGATGCAACACACAAGGCATATATATCATGATGTATGGAATTTTGAAAATGGCAAGGTGAAGCAAGATCTCTAACATGTACGCAATGAAGTGGTCCAAGATGACCAATAAGTCTCATGGTGCAAGCACACAAGTAGAATGATCCGCAATATCCATGCTCAAGAAAGATGTCATCTTGAAGGCGTGTCCTTGTGCATTCTTCACAATACCGAAGTACAAGCAAATGTGATGTAGAATCGTCGTAGTAGGAGGTGGTTTGCTTTCAAGAGCTCGGATTGTCAACTCACATGACGTGGAAGTTGACACAAAGTCCAAGTATCCTACACATGCACAAAACAAAGCAAAGAACGTATGCGCATGGTAGATAAACACATCATCCATCATGATGGTTCTTTTCTCTTGCACATAACCATTAGAAGCACAAGTGCATGAATAATATGATGTAACAATGGCTATATTCATGGCACTAGGTATATGGTGCAAAGAGGTAAGACAAGCATGCTTCACAAGAAAAATGTCAAAATCTCCAAATATATGTGAGAACTATGGGGAAAACTCATTATCAAGACTAAAGGCATAATTGCACTCAATACATGGAAAATCATCTAGCATGAGAAAGGCAACACATGGAGATATATGACAAGAAGCAATAACAATCATGTGCAAAGCATGATGTGTGTCATCAACCGCATGAAATGAGCAAGTATGAATCATTGGTGATGCAACATAAGCAAGCAATAGTAATCAAGCCGTGGAAGCTAGTAGTGCGAAGATGCAACTTACTAGATGAAATCATGGCAATCATGCCATGTGAGCAAATAATAGACATAGACAACACTACTAGAAAAAGGCCTGTTAGTGGCGCACCTATTTTGGCCATTAATGGCGCACTATAGGTGCACCACTATTACCACGCCATTAGTAACAAATACTAATGGCGCACCTCTGGTGCGCCATTAGTATACCAGATAATAGTGACGCACCTGGCAGTGCGCCATTACTATGTCCAACAGTGCGCCATTACTATGCCTCCTAGGGGGCCATATTTACCTTCACGTATGCCCCCAAGTGCGCCATTACTATGCCCCATAATGCGCCACTCGTATTTAGCCCTGGTGCGCCACTAATGCTCAATAAGGTGCGCTACTACTATGAATATTAGGAACTTTTTTTTGCTTTTCTGATATTTGCACAGGTTACAAAATACATTACATCATAGAATATAAACATCACAACATATAAACAACAGATTTATCGAATACAATAGAAGATTAGTCTCCGAATACAATTCATCATATTAGTCTCCAAATTCAAAATACTGAACAAAGTCAGAACATTACAAGTCTCGAGACCGCGAGTAGCGAGTTTGTCGTCACATTACAAAGTTGATGCCAATCATCTAAACTACCATCACATAGAAGAGAGTTGCGGTCATGATGAGCATCATCGCGATGAAACTGGTCTTCATCCGGTTCCTCCTCCGCTGCCTCCTCTCTCCCGCTAGATAGTGCGCGTATCTAGCTTCTGCCTCCACCCTAGTGGTGTACCCTTTGTAACTGTTACCGCTGAAATGGTGAACCTTTCTCCGATGCTCCTCCCAGTCGTCGTAGACTCCGGGAACCTTACCCTTGTACACGACATACGACGGCATCTCTATGCACTAGACAAACAAAACGTTAGTAGCAATTCACAGACAATACATAAGCAATATATAAGTATGCAACAAAAGGATCAGAAGAGAAAAGAAACACATTAATAGCATGATTCATGGTCCTACTAATAAATAGCATCGATTACATATAAGTTGAATGACTGTCCAAACCAAAGAGACATACAAGTTCATTAAAGTTTAATTACAACACGAGCTAATCGATATTTCAGAACTGCATAGCATCACTACTTTCGACTCGACTCAGGGACCGGAGCGTGGATGAAGCCGCCGTCTTTCGTGATGGTCATGAAATCGCGATCATTGTCAGCCTGCATGTGTAGCGTTGTTTCTATTTCACTGTTGGACGGTTGATATTTGAGGTAGAACTGCCCCGAGGTACGAAGGACATCTTGATGGATGATTCCCGCAAACTCCGACTGGATGCGAAAGAATTCTTGTCTGAGGTCCGCGTCCTGGATTGCCGACAAGCGTGTGGCCCAATCTTTGAGACTATTTGGTAGCAGAAGGTGATTATGATCACGTACGATCGCCCGCATGTGATGGAGGGCGTAGTAGGCATCCTTCTGACCGCCAGGCGGCTGCTTGACACAGGGGAACATCGTTACGTGGGTGAACACATGCTTGCCGTACCTAAAAATCGGCCTCCTGAAGGTGCCTCCAGATTTGGCGTAGCTGGGGAGAACATCATCAAGAACTTTCTTGATATTTGTGTAGTCTTTATTCGACTGATGGTCTGAGTCGAAATATGTGGCCATGGAATAGTTCGGGCTTAAGAGGATGAGTGTGCAACGTGTGTCACTGCACAAAACACGGAATGTTAGAAGAACGATCGAAATCTAAGAAATCATATGTTACGAGGTGGTGAGGGGATGACTTACTCGGGAAAGTAAGGCACGAGGAAGTTATCCTTATCTGGGTTCGCCAGAATGACGCCTTCGAGGTATGAACTCGCGACTTGCTGGTCCCCAGCGCTGCCCAAGATCTTGGCACGCATGTAGAAGGGATCGACTATCACGATGTCCGGAGTCTTGTCTCTAATGATCCGCATCCCCATACTGAGCGAAAATAGCCGAATGAAGGTATAGTGCAGCGGATGAAGGTTAAACATAGCGAAGATGTCATCAAACCGTAGGACGATCATACCCCCGATGGTGCTATCGACAAAGCCCTTGCCCTCTGGCACCTTGGCCACGAAAACAGGGTATGCCCCATCATTCTCGGAGAGACGCCGCTTCTCCAAAGAAAGAACACTGTCATGAAGACTCCGCATAGCACCGGTTGCAGCATTGAGCAGATTAGTCGGTAGCATCGGCCTACCCGCCACATGCACCCTCCTCAAGATATCCTTAGGTGAAGGTGGCCCATCCTGAGCACGGATCGTACTCGGTGCCGGCTGACTTGCACCCTTGTTATTCTTTTTTTTTCTGTCCCTTTTGTTGTAATTGGATCAAGTTCTGCTCAGAGACCACCTTCTTGAGTGTGTTGGGGCTGATAGTATTTCGCACCTCGGCTATCTGAGGCTCGGTGAAGGCGGCAGCTGGAGGCGTCTCCTAAGAACTTAACGCCAGACGACGCTTGTTGCAATTGGGTTTCTCTGCGGTACCAGCTAGATCGCGATCGTCTTTTGCAGGGTTGGGTTCTTGAGAAGGAGGCCCCAAGAATTCGTCACCATACCCATGTTCGTCGAAGTACTTATCGACCCTGGTAAATGTACCGTCGTCGTCGTCCGGATCCTGTGCCATATGCATGTCCGGGTCAGCTGACGGTGGTAGCGTTGCGGCGGTCTTGCCATGGCTTGGCGCCGGCACAACTGGCGGTGTTGTCTGTGGGGTGGTGTCCCCCGCCCCCAAACGAATCTGGATCTTCGGTCAAAGCATGGACCAGCTTATGCAGGCCCTGAGGGTCATCACATCATCTTCGTCGGCCCCAGGGGGTCGATACGGAGGTAACAAGTCGTCGCAGCCCCGCAGCACCCGAACCAGTTGAACCCTATACACGGTGGGTGACATTGGATTACCGTGGAACAGGCGGTTGCCCGGTTGAACGATTCTGGCCTTGGCAACACTGATCAACTCGTCGTCCACGAAGTGCAGGAGAGTGCATGGAACGTCGGTGACGCCCTGCGAAAACATGTAGGGCGTCAGGGATGCCTAGTCAAAGGCAAGGAGATGAAGTCATCGGCCGAGAGGCTTAGTTACCGTGATGGCGTCGAGCTCGGCTAATGTCGAGGCACCGCCAATGGCGGGCGTGCAAGTGACGGAGGGGCCGCTTGCTGCGAGGTGCCGGCCGGCGTATTCTTCCCACACCCGGGTGCATTAAGCTCCAATGCCGGCGCCGACGCCGGAGACACCAATGCCGCCTCCGCCGGAGACACCAATGGCGCCGCCGGCGCGTTGTGCGAGTTGCTGCCCGTGAAGCTGGGAATCGGGGGCGGCCCCTGTTGGCCGCCCGCAATCCACCCCCTGCAGCCCCTCAAGCAAGGAAGGCATAATGGCGGTGATTGTCGCTCCCAGTTGGTCTCGCACTTGCTCTTAGACTATCTCCGGAATCTGCACCACTTGTGCCTTTTCTTGAACCTCGCGCTCCTGGCTTTCCGAGCTGGTCTTTCTCTCCTTTCGCCCAGCGTTATTAATATTCCGACCATTTCGTGGACAAGCCTTTGCCGGCCACACGACCAGCTGACGACGGCTTACTGAACTTATCCTTGTGTTTCATTATGTTCAACACCCTATTTAAAGTGGTGTCCCAAGGGGAGCTCTGAGATGACCCCGCGCTACTGCTTTTAGTTTCCAGCGGAAGGAACATGAACCATTTAGAAATTTGGCTTCATTAATTAGAATGCAACCATATGGAGCTAATTATGCGGGGGTGTATTCCTTACCAGAACAAGCTCAAGCGCCTTGGTCTTCGATCCGTGGTAAGCTCCTTTGTTACCGGGTCCACCTTGTACCGGCCCTGAAATAGTTCCTGGTCTGCTTGTCACAGTATTTATTGAAGAGGGTCGGTAGGCCTTGCTCGGCAAGCTCCGCGTCCTCCTTGTCCCATATAGTTCCGCCACTCTGTAACCGCCGGGACCGAGTTTGTGGACCCCTAAGTTCAAGTCCCGCATATCTTTCCCCCACTGACTTGATTCCGCAGTTGCGTTGCTCTCGCACTTGATCTTGAACTCCAGGTAGTCAGCTTTGCTGATCGAAGGATTTGTCTCCTTGATCTTCTCATAAACATCACCTCTTAGAATCTTTCTCTTCATCGCGGCTCTCCAAGTAGCTAGGGCCGTGCTCATCTTCGTGAGGGTGGCACTGTTCACTTTATTCCCTGAGAGGTGTGTGTTTGCGAAGTCACCGGGGAACTTGTTATCGTTCGTGCAGCTTCATGAAGAGGAGGTTGTGCAAATTCCCTCGTCATGATGCCTTAGGTTCTCGGTGTTTGATCGAGACAGTGCGCTCGAGAATGCACCCGAGTTGTCCCGCGTACCCACTGACTAATTCTTTGGGCGTCGTTGGATGCCCATGGAGGACACTTTCAGTAAATTCCTCCTTGACGATGCTGAGCATGTTCGGGCGCGGGTCCTTCCATTTCCTCTTCGGTTGGCTGCCATTTGTGCGTGCGCTGCCATCATCAGTGGTGGCATCCTCGGCGGCACCATCAGTGGTGTCATCCCCGACGCCACTAGGGGTTGTGTAGTCGGGATCGGTGTCTTCCGCGGCGTCCTCATAGTGGTGAGGTTCTTCCTCCATCTCCTAGGACAGCTCCTAGAATGCCTTGCCCGAACCGTCGGCCTCATCGTTGTGGGCCATGTTTGCTCTAAATAGGAAAAAAGTTTGGTCAAAAGTTGGTTATTGTCAAGGAACAAGATCTCTAAGTTGACCAAATAACCTAATTCTCGAGGAATGTCGCCAAAAAGTTGGTTATTGTCAAGGAACAATTGAGAGATGTTTGTGATATTGCCTAGGTGTTTTGGGATGAACCTGTTAGTGTGTTGTTGCTAAGGTCCAAGTCCACGTTCTCAAGGTAACCTAGTTCTTGAGGGGTGTAACGCCCTCGATGCGGCTATAGCTCCCACGTGTCGAGGCACGACTTAGAGACATAACCGCATTGAAAGCAATGTCGCAAGTTAGGCAATCATTACAACATCCCATGTAATATATGATAAAAGGGGGAGATACATAGTTGTCTTACACTTGCCACGTCACATCAGAGTACATAAATAACATCCATCATACAAACACTCATGGCCCGACTATGGCGCCAAAATAGAAGAAAACCCAACATGCGACAAGGCCCTGAATCGAACCCCAACTAGGCACCACTACTGATCATCGGGAAAGGAAACATAATAACGCTGAGAGTCCTCGTCGAACTCCCACTTGAGCTCGTACTCGTCACCTGGAGCGAAATCACCTGGACCTGCATCTGGAGTTATAGTATCTATGAGCCACAGGGACTCAGCAATCTCACACCCTCGCGATCAAGACTATTTAAGCTTATAGGAATGGATAAGGCAAATATAGGTGGAGCTGCAGCAAGCGACTAGCATATATGGTGGCTATCTTATGCGCAAAATAGAGCGAGAAGAGGAGGCAAAGCGCGAGCAAGAATCTAGAAGAACAACCTGCGCAAGCATAACTCCAACACCGTGTCCACTTCCCGGACTCCGCCGAGAAGAGGCCCTCACGGTAACACACACGGTTGATTCATTTTAATTAATTAAGGTTCAAGTTATCTACAACCGGACATTAACAAATTCCCATCTGCCCATAACCGCGGGCACGGCTTTCGAAAGTTCAATCCCTGCAGGGGAGTCCCAACTTAGCCCATGACAAGCTCTCACGGTCAACGAAGGAATAGACCTCCTCCCAAGACGTTCGCATCAGACTCGGTATCTCGGTACACAAGACACTTCGACAGGTTAAAACAAGACCAGCAACACCGCCCGAATGTGCCGACAAATCCCGATAGGAGCTGCACATATCTCTTCTCTCAGGGCACACTCAGATGAGACTAGCTACGAGTAAAACCAACCCTCAAGTTTCCCCGAGGTGGCCCCGCAGGCAGCTCAGTTCGGACCAACACTCAGAGGAGCACTGGCCCGTGGGGGGCTAATAGATGACCCTTGAGTCTGCAGAACCCAAGGGAAAGAAAAGGCTAGGTGGAAAATGGTAAAACCAAGGTTGGGCATTGCTGGAAAAGCTTTAATCAAGGCGAAACATCACGGGGTTCCCATTATAACCCAACCGCGTAAGGGACGCAAAATCCGGGAACATAACATCGATATGACGGAAACTAGGGCGGCAAGAGTGGAACAAAACACTAGGCGAGAGGCCGAGCCTTCCACCCTTTACCAAGTATATAGATACTTTAAGATAACATGGAAATATAATGATATCCCAACAAGTAAATAAAAGATGTTCCAACAAGGAACGGCCTCCAACCTTCACTTGCAACTAGCAACGCTATGAGAGGGGGCTGAGCAAAGCGGTAACATAGCCAATCAACGGTTTGCTAGGACAAGGTGGGTTAGAGGTTTGACATGGCAATTGGGAGGCTGACAAGCAAAAGGTAGGCATCGTAGCATTGGCATAGCAAGAGCGAGCAAACTAGCATAGCAAAGATAGTAGTGATTTCGAGGGTATGATCATCTTGCCTGCAAAGCTGTCAGAGTTGACTGGATCCTCACAAGAAAACTCAACGGGCTCCTCGGTAGCGAATCTTCTCCCGGCTCTACCCAAACAAGACAAACAAGCAACAAGGATACAATCAACCACGTGCAAGCTCAAACAATAATATGCAACGATGATATGCTATGCGGGATGCGATGCGGGATGCAAAATGCAAGATATGACAGGAAATGCATGAACCTGGCCTCAACTTGGAAAACCAAGTGTGCCACTGGATAGAGGGGATGAAATCGCTTGAAAACGATATAAAGATCATTGGAATCGGAGTTACGGTTTGGAAAAGGCAAGCGTTTTAAGATATGACACCGGTCTGCGATTTACAGCAAGTAGGCATCTAAATGCAACGAAATGAACATGCTACAGCCACCAAACATGACAACAAAAGACATGGCAGGGATGCACACAAGATGCTTAACAAAAGACTAGCACTGAGCCACGGCCAATTCATCTATTAAGAGGTTCAAACAAGCATTGGCAAAAACGCAAATGCAAAACAGATCCAGACTTAGTGAAATTATCACTAGTCTGAAATTTCAGATCACGAAGCCCTATTCGGAGCAGCAAAACAACATGATAAATGACCTGATTAAGACAAGTAAGAACATGGAATGGAGCTGCTCAACAAGCTTAACAAAATACCCAAAGTGACCTGGGGCCAAAAGGGTTCACAAAATATAGTAACGGGCTACACGAACATAGCTAAAAACACAATCAGTTTTCAGACTTAGTGAAAACTGAGACATGCTGAAATATAACTCACGAAGGCATGTAAACGAGCTTGATGAACTCACCACGGTGCAAGTCATGGCAAGGAAGCATACATCCATTAAGAGCACAAAATCAAGCTATGACATGCAAGAACAATGGCATAGCATGCACGTTCAACTACAATAACATCGGCAAAATCGCAAACGAGTTGACGATCTGCCCGGATTCACCACGAAGAAAAAGTAGAGCTCGATTGACTCAAGCTATGATGCTCCATAATTGCAAGTAAATACATGGATGGATAGAGAATAATATGATTAACAAAACTCCTTTACTGATCATCCTCAAAAGAGGCACGGATCACTAGGAAACAAGCTGAGCATATGGCATCATGAACTAAATAATCCCAGACTTAGTGAAAACTACTAAGTCCCTGAAAACAGATTTCTCGGGTGCCTCACTTTGCAAGCTTGCACAAGTCACCACACACATCCTAAAAATGCATGGGTTGCACCTCTGGAAAGAAGACAAAATGCTTAACAAAACATATGAAGGACTCACAGGCATAGCATGCACACAATAATCATGGCAAAAATGACAAAAGTCTAAGATGAACTAGCAGATCTGACAATTAACTCACGAAGCCTCCTTCTAACAGCATTTTGGGCATCAAGATGAGCTCAAATGAAAATGATGCAATGGAATGAAATGATGTACTCGTCGAGGGGTCATACGGGGCCACTGGAGGAGCTACGCTACGGGCCGCAGGCAGGCAAGTCTGGGGACCCCTGTTCCCAGAATGCCGACAGTTGAAGACTTTGTAGGCATGCGAGTCTTTTCCGTAACCAAGCATAAAACCCTCATGTGCTTTCAGTGCAAATTTGGAATTGTGATGTGGATCTCTAATCTAGCATTTAGCACCGAAGACTTTGAAATAACTTACATTGGGCTTTTTGTCAGCAAGGAGATCATATGGAGTCTTCTTGAGGAATTTATGAAGATATACCCGATTGATGATGTGACAAGCATTATCAATTACTTCAGGCCACCATCGATGAGGTGTCTTGTATTCATCGAGCATAGTGCGGGCCATCTCAATGAGTGTCCTGTTCTTGCGCTTAGCAATTCCATTTCACTAAGGAGTATAAGGAGCAGATAGCTCATGAGTAATACCAAGTTCATCAAGATAGTCATCAAGGCCTATATTCTTCAACTCGATGTCGTTGTCGCTTCTAATATGCTTGATCTTGATGCCATAATTCATCATGGCACGATTAGCGAACCATCCGAAGACACCCTGCACTTCAGTCTTGAAGGCAATGATATGCACCCAAGTGTAACAAGAATAATCATCAACTATGACGAATCCATAAAGTGATACTGCATTGGTTAGAGTGTCATAATGAGTAGGACCAAACAGATCCATATTAAGTAATTCAAAGGGATGAGTAGTGGTCATGATTGTCTTCCCAAAGTGCTTGGATCTTGTCATATTTCCGGCCTCACAAGCACCGCAAAGGTGATCTTTGACGAATTTGACGCCCTCGACGCCAATGATGTGCTTCTTCTTGACGAGTGTGCTCAAATTCCTCATGCCAGCATGTCCAAGTTGTCGATGCTATAGCCAACACTCTGAAGCTTTTGCCACTAGACACGTGGCCGATTGAGGACCTAGAGAGAAATCTACAATCTATAAGCCACCTCTCCTAAAGCCTTCTAAGACTCTGGACTTGTCAGATTCCATTAGCACAATGCATCTATATTTGCCAAAGATGACAATCATATCAAGATCACAAAGCACTGAGACATACATGAGGTTGTATCCTAGGGACTCGGCAAGCATCACTTTTTCCATTTGTCGATCCTTTGAGATAGAAACCTTACCTAGATCAAATACCTTGCTTTTTTCCTTTATCAACGTAGGTGATATGCTTCAGAGAGATGGGGCAAGGGGAGCATTGGTGAGGAGATTCCTGTCACCAGTCATGTGATTGGTGAAGCCACTATCCAAAACCCATTTAGTAGCTTTTGGGGTATCATCTTGTAGAAGCATTAGTCTCACTTACAAATTCATATACTTCAGTTGAAGAATATGATGATCAATTTTGTCAGTGAATTTCATCAGTAAGCATATAACTAGCAGCATGGGGATGTGTGAAATGAGGAATTCATTTCATCATGATTAGCTTGCATCCCAACAAGCATTATGTCAGGCTTTCAGCAAATTCATCAAATATTTATTGTGTCTGAAGACTGCTACCTCTTGAGCATGCGTTGGTTTTCCCTTGAAGAGGAAAGGGTGATGCAGCAAAGTAGCGTAAGTATTTCCCTCAGTTTTTGAGAACCAAGGTATCAATCCAGTAGGAGACTACACGCAAGTCCCTCGTACCTGCACAAACAATCAAGAACCTTGCAACCAACGCGATAAAGGGGTTGTCAGTACCTTCACGGCCACTTGCAAAAGTGAGATCTGATAAATATAATAAGATAAATATTTTTGGTATTTTTGTTCTATAGATTGACAAGTAAAGATTGCAAAATAAACGGCGACAGAAATAGCTAGTTGACGGGAAAATAATATAATGGATAATAGACCCGGGGGCCATAGGTTTCACTAGTGGCTTCTCTCAAGATAGCATAATCTACAGCGGGTGAACAAATTACTGTCGAGCAATTGATAGAAAAACGCATAGTTATGATAATATCTAGGCATGATCATGTATATAGGCATCACATCTGTGATAAGTAGACTGAAGCGATTCTGCATCTACTACTATTACTCCACACATCGACCGCTATCCAGCATGCATCTAGAGTATTAAGTTCATAAGAACAGAGTAATGCATTAGGCAAGATGACATGATGTAGAGGGATAAACTCAAGCAATATGATATAAACCCCATCTTTTAATCCTCGATGGCAACAATACAATACGTGCCTTGCTGCCCCTGCTGTCACTGGGAAAGGACACCACAAGATTGAACCCGAAGCTAAGCACTTCTCCCATTGCAAGAAAGATCAATCTAGTAGGACAAACCAAACTGATAATTTGAAGAGACTTGCAAAGATATTTAAATCATGCATAAAAGAATTCAGAGAAGAACCAAATATTGTTCATAGACAATCTTGATCATAAACCCACAATTCATCGGATCTCGACAAACACACCGCAAAAAGAATTACATCGAATAGATCTCCAAGAGAATCAAGGAGAACTTTGTATTGAGATCCAAAGAGAGAGAAGAAGCCATCTAGCTAATAACTATGGACTCGAAGGTCTGTGGTAAACTACTCACACATCATCGGAGAGGCTATGGTGTTGATGTAGTAGCCCTCCGTGATCGACTCCACCTCCGGCGGAGCACCGAAAAAGGCCCCAAGATAGGATCCCACGGGCACAGAAGGTTGCGGTGGTGGAAATAGGGTTTCGTGGTGCTCCTGGATGTTTTCAGGGTATATGAGTATATATATAGGTGCAAGAAGTAGGTCATTGGAGCTGCGACGGGGCCCACGAGGGTGGAGGGCGGGCCCCCCTACCTTGTGGCCTCCTCGAAGCTTCCCTTACGTGGACTCCAAGTCTTCTGGCCTTCTTCTGATCCAAAAATAAATTCCATGAAGTTTCAGGTCAATTGGACTCCGTTTGATTTTCCTTTTCTGCAATATTCTAAAACAAGGAAAAAACAGAAACTGGCACTGGGCTCTGGGTTAATAGTTTAGTCCCAAAAATGATATAAAAGTGTATAATAAAGCCCATAAACATTCAAAACAGTAGATAATATAGCATGGAGCAATCAAAAATTATAGATACGTTGGAGACGTATCAGCATCCCCGAGCTTAATTCCTGCTCGTCCTCGAGTAGGTAAATGATAAAAACAGAATTTTTGATGCGGAGTGCTACTTGGCATAATTTCAATGTAATTCTTCTTAATTGTGGCATGAATATTCAGATCCATAAGATTCAAGACAAAAGTTCATATTGACATAAAAATAATAATACTTCAAGCATACTAACTAAGCAATCATGTCTTCTCAAAATAACGTGGCCAAAGAAAGTTATCCCTACAAAATCATATAGTCTGGCTATGCTCCATCTTCACCACACAAAATATTTAAATCATGCACAACCCCGATGACAAGCCAAGCAATTGTTTAGTACTTTTGATGTTCTCAAACCTTTTCAATATTCACGCAATACATGAGCGTGAGCCATGGACATAGCACTATAGGTGGAATAGAATGGTGGTTGTGGAGAAGACAAAAAGGAGAAGATAGTCTCACATCAACTAGGCATATCAACGAGCTATGGAGATGCCCATCAATAGATATCAATGTGAGTGAGTAGGGATTTCCATGCAACGGATGCACTAGAGCTATAAGTGTATGAAAGCTCAAAAAGAAACTAAGTGGGTGTGCATCCAACTCACTTGCTCACGAAGACCTAGGGCATTTTGAGGAAGCCCATCATTGGAATATACAAGCCAAGTTCTATAATGAAAGATTCCCACTAGTATATGAAAGTGACAACATAGGAGACTCTCTATCATGAAGATCATGGTGCTACTTTGAAGCACAAGTGTGGTAAAAGGATAGTAGCATTTCCCCTTCTCTCTTTTTCTCTCATTTTTTATTTTTTTTATTTGGGCCTTTTCTCTTTTTTATGGCTCTTTTCTCCTTTTTTTATTTGGGCTTCTTTGGCCTCTTTTATTTATTTATTTTTGTCCGGAGTCTCATCCCGACTTGTGGGGGAATCATAGTCTCCATCATCCTTTCCTCACTGGGACAATGCTCTAATAATGATGATCATCACACTTTTATTTAATTACAACTCAAGAATTACAACTCGATACTTAGAACAAGATGTGACTCTATATGAATGCCTCCGGCGGTGTACCGGAATGTGCAATGACTCATGAGTGACAAGTATGAAAGAATTATGAACGGTGGCTTTGCCACAAATACGATGTCAACTACATGATCATGCAAAGCAATATGACAATGATGAAGCGTGTCATAATAACGGAATGGTGGAAAGTTGCATGGCAATATATCTCGGAATGGCTATGGAAATGCCATGATAGGTAGGTATGGTGGCTGTTTTGAGGAAGGTAAATGGTGGGTTTATGGTACCGGCGAAAGTTGCGCTGTACTAGAGAGGCTAGCAATGGTGGAAGGGTGAGAGTGCGTATAATCCATGGACACAACATTAGTCATAAAGAACTCACATACTTATTGCAAAAATCTATTAGTTATCGAAACAAAGTACTAGGCGCATGCTCCTAGGGGGATAGATTGGTAGGAAAATACCATCGCTCGTCCCCGACCGCCACTCATAAGGAAGACAATCAATAAATAAATCATGCTCCGACTTCATCACATAACGGTTCAGCATACGTGCATGCTACGGGAATCACAAACTTCAACACAAGTATTTCTCAAATTCACAACTACTCAACTAGCATGACTCTAATATCACCATCTCCATATCTCAAAACGATTATCAAGTATCAAACTTCTCATAGTATTCAACACACTCATAAGAGAATTTTATTATTCTTGAATACCTAGCATATTAGGATTTTAAGAAAATTACCATGCTATTAAGACTCTAAAAATAATCTAAGTGAAGCATGAGAGTTCATCTATTTCTTCAAAATAAAACTACCACCATGCTCTAAAAGATATAAGTGAAGCACTAGAGCAAATGACAAGCTACTCCAAAAGATATAAGTGAAGATCAATGAGTAGTCGAATAATTATGCAACTATGTGAAGACTCTCTAACATTTAAGATTTTCAGATCTTGGTATTTTATTCAAACAGCAATCAAAACATAATGAAATAAAATGACGCTCCAAGCAAAACACATATCATGTGGCGAATAAAAATATAGCTCCAAGTAAACTTACCGATGAATGAAGACGAAAGAGGGGATGCCTTCCGGGGCATCCCCAAGCTTAGGCTTTTGGTTTTCCTTGAATATTACCTTGGGGTGCCTTGGGCATCCCCAATCTTAGGCTCTTGCCACTCCTTATTCCATAGTCCATCGAATCTTTACCCAAAACTTGAAAACTTCACAACACAAAACTTAATAGAAAACTCGTAAGCTCCGTTAGTATAAGAAAGTAAATCACCACTTCAAGGTACTGTAATTAACTCATTATTTATCTATATTGGTGTTAAACCTACTGTATTCCAACTTCTCTATGGTTTATAAACTATTTTACTAGCCATAGATTCATCAAAATAAGTAAACAACACATGAAAAACACAATCTGTCAAAAACAGAACAGTCTGTAGTAATATGAATCAAACGTATACTTATGGAACTCATACAATTCTCAAATAAATTTCTGGACCTGAGTAATTTATCTATTAATCATCTTCAAAAAGAATTAACTAAATATCACTCTCCAAATAAAAATGGAAGCAATTCTCGTGAGCGCTAAAGTTTCTGTTTTTTACAGCATGATCACAAAGACTTCCCCCAAATCTTCCGAAAGGTTCTTCTTGGCATAAACACTAATTAAAAGCATAAAACCACATCTAAACAGAGGCTAGATGAATTATTTATTACTAAACAGGAACAAAAATCAAGGAACAAAAATAAAGTTGGGTTGCCTCCCAACAAGCGCTATCGTTTAATGCCCCTAGCTAGGCATGAACAAGCAAGGATAGATCTAGGTATTGCCATCTTTGGTAGGCAATTCTTCAATGAGGCATCTACCATCTTTAGGAATTTATTCTTTTTATTGATTATCAAATTTTTGCACAAGATCGAAAAAATCATTTGTAAATGGTTCCTTAATGATAGCAAAAAGATTGGGATGAACACTTATAGATTTGAGATCCGCAGTTTCCTTACTAGAGGATTCACCCTTATTCTTAGGAACATACATAAGCTTGGCAATTTTAGCGGGAGGACTTGGAGTGTTCTTTACGGAAAGAAAAAGCGGTTCCCAAGTTGGTAATAATATCCTCAAGTTTATCAATTCTAGTGGAATCCTGATTTATTTTCTCATTAACTATGGGTTCCTTCTCTTTAATATTTTTCAAAGTGACTCCTACTTTAGATCCATATTGAGAGATTCGGTTGTGGATCTTTTTCAAATTTTCAATTAACTCTACGGTATAACCTTATTTTCAATAATTTCAAGTCTTTGCATTACATGCTCCAAAGTTAATACAGTTCCATTAACCAAAAGAGGGGTGAGCCAAACAAATCTATCATAGCATTATAAGAATCAAAAGTATGGCTACCCAAGAAGTTCCCTCCAAGTATCAAGGATATATCTGTGCCAAGGAGTAATGCCTACATAAAAATTGCGAAGAAGAACGAGAAGTAGATTGCTTTCCTGTGGATCTATTTTGAGCATTGCAAATTCTATACCAAGCATCTTTTAGATTTTCCCTCCCTTTGCTTAAAATTTAGAATTTCATCTCGGAGACAATAGGAGAGAAGATAAGGGACTAGCCATAACGACAAGCAAAGAACTAACACACAAGCAAACAAAAAGCAAGCGGGCAAAAAGAGGCAAATAGAGAAAGAGAGGGAGGATAGAGAGAGAGAGGGCGAATAAAACGAAAGGGTGAAGTGGGGGAGAGGAAAACGAGAGGCAAATGGCAAATAATGTAATGCGGGAGATAAGGGTATGTGATGGGTACTTGGTATGTTGACTTTTGCGTAGACCTCCCTCGGCAACGGCGCCAGAAATCCTTCTTGCTACCTCTTGAGCACTGCGTTGGTTTTCCCCGAAGAGGAAGGGATGATGCAGCAAAGTAGCGTAAGTATTTCCCTCAGTTTTTGAGAACCAAGGTATCAATCCAGTAGGAGGCTACGCGCGAGTCCCTACCTACACAAACAAATAAATCCTCGCAACCAACGCGAATAGGGTTGTCAATCCCTACACGGCCACTTACGAGAGTGAGATCTGATAGATATGATAAGATAATATTTTTGGTATTTTTATGATAAAGATGCAAAGTAAAATAAATGCAAAGTAAAAGAAAAGGAAATAACTAAGTAGTAGGAGATTAATATGATAAATAGACCCGGGGGCCATAGGTTTCACTAGTGGCTTCTCTCGAGAGCATAAGTATTCTATGGGTGAACAAATTACTGTTGAGCAATTGACAGAATTGAGCATAGTTATGAGAATATCTAGGTATGATCATGTATATAGCATCACGTCCGAGACAAGTAGAGACTCCTGCCTGCATCTACTACTATTACTCCACTCATCGACCGCTATCCAGCATGCATCTAGTGTTAAAAATGCAGAGGCATAATAAATTAGTTATTATATATTTCCTTGTTCATGATAATCGTTTATTATCATGCTAGAATTGTATTGATAGAAACTCAGATACATGTGTGGATACATAGACAACACCATGTCCCTAGTAAGCCTCTAGTTGACTAGCTCGTTGATCAATAGATGGTTCGATGGTTTCCTGACCATGGACATTGGATGTCATTGATAACGGGATCACATCATTAGGAGAATGATGTGATGGACAAGACCCAATCCTAAGCGTTAGCACAAAGATCGTGTAGTTCGTTTGCTAAAGCTTTTCTAATGTCAAGTATCATTTCCTTAGACCATGAGATTGTGCAACTCCCGGATACGTAGGAATGCTTTGGGTGTACCAAACGTCACAACGTAACTGGGTGGCTATAAAGGTGCACTACAGGTATCTCCGAAAGTGTCTGTTGGGTTGGCACGAATCGAGACTGGATTTGTCACTCCGTGTAAACGGAGAGGTATCTCTGGGCCCACTCGGTAGGACATCATCATAATGTGCACAATGTGACAAGGAGTTGATCACGGGATGATGTGTTACGAAACGAGTAAAGAGACTTGCCGGTAACGAGATTGAACAAGGTATCGGGATACCGACGATCGAATCTCGGGCAAGTATCGTACCGCTAGACAAAGGGAATTGTATACGGGATTGATTGAATCCTTGACATCGTGGTTCATCCGATGAGATCATCGTGGAACATGTGGGAGCCAACATGGGTATCCAGATCCCGCTGTTGGTTATTGACCGGAGAGTTCCTCGGTCATGTCTGCATGTCTCCCGAACCCGTAGGGTCTACACACTTAAGGTTCGATGACGCTAGGGTTATAGGGAATATGTATACTGGTTACCGAATGTTGTTCGGAGTCCCGGATGAGATCCCGGACGTCACGAGGAGTTTCCCGGAATGGTCCAGAGGTAAAGATTTATATATGGGAAGTCCTGTTTTGGTCACCGGAAAAGTTTCGGGTTTTATCGGTAACGTACCGGGACCACCGGGAGGGTCCCGGGGGTCCACCAAGTGGGGCCACCAAGCCCCGGAGGGCTGCATGGGCCAAGTGTGGGAGGGGACCAGCCCCAGGTGGGCTGGTGCGCCCCCCCACCAAGGCCCAAGGCGCAAGGAGGGGAAAGGGGGCAAACCCTAGGGCAGATGGGCCCTAAGTGCCCCTCTCCCCTTGGCCGCCTATGGTTTGGTGGGCTACCGCCACCCTTAGGGGTGAACTAAGTGGGGGCGCACCCCTCCCCTCCCCCTATATATACTTGAGGTTTTGGGTGCCAACATAGTTCTTCCTTCTGCAGCCCTACCCCTCTCCCTCCTCGTCTCTGCGGTGCTTGGCGAAGCCCTGCTGGAGTACCACGCTCCTCCACCACCACCATCGTGCTGCTGCTGGATGGAGTCTTCCCCAACCTCTCCTTCTCCCCTTGCTGGATCAAGGCATAGGAGACGTCACCGGGCTGTACGTGTGTTGAACACGGAGGTGCCGTCCGTTCGGCACTAGGATCATCGGTGATTTGGATCACGACGAGTACGACTCCATCAACCCGTTCACTTGAACGCTTCCGCTTAGCGATCTACAAGGGTATGTAGATGCACTCTCCTTCCCCTCGTTGCTAGATTACTCCATAGATTGATCTTGGTGATGCGTAGAAAATTTTAATTTCTGCTACGTTCCCCAACAGTGGCATCATGAGCTAGGTCTATGCGTAGTTTCTATGCACGAGTAGAACACAAAGCAGTTGTGGGCGTCGATATTGTCAATTTACTTGCCGTTACTAGTCTTATCTTGATTCGGCGGCATCGTGGGATGAAGCGGCCCGGACCGACCTTACACGTACTCTTACGTGAGACTGGTTCCACCGACTGACATGCACTAGTTGCATAAGGTGGCTAGCGGGTGTCTGTCTCTCCCACTTTAGTCGGATCGGATTCGATGAAAAGGGTCCTTATGAAGGGTAAATAGAAATTGGCATATCACGTTGTGGTTTTGGCATAGGTAAGAAACGTTCTTGCTAGAAACCTATAGCAGCCACGTAAAAACTTGCAACAACAATTAGAGGACGTCTAACTTGTTTTTGCAGCAAGTGTTTTGTGATGTGATATGGCGCAAAGGATGTGATGAATGATATATGTGATGTATGAGATTGATCATGTTCTTGTAATAGGAATCACGACTTGCATGTCGATGAGTATGACAACCGGCAGGAGCCATAGGAGTTGTCTTAATTTATTTATGACCTGCGTGTCAACATAAACGTCATGTAATTACTTTACTTTATTGCTAAAGCGTTAGCCATAGTAGTAGAAGTAATAGATGACGTGACAACTTCAAGAAGACACGATGATGGAGATCATGATGATGGAGATCATGGTGTCATGCCGGTGACAACGATGATCATGGAGCCCCGAAGATGGAGATCAAAAGGAGCAAAATGATATTGGCCATATCATGTCACTATTTGATTGCATGTGATGTTTATCATGTTTTACATCTTATTTGCTTAGAACGACGGTAGCTTAAATAAGATGATCCCTCACTAAAATTTCAAGAAAAGTGTTCCCCCTAACTGTGCACCGTTGCGAAGGTTCGTCGTTTCGAAGCACCACGTGATGATCGGGTGTGATAGATTCTAACGTTCGAATACAACGGGTGTAAGCCAGATTTACACACGCAATACACTTAGGTTGACTTGACGAGCCTAGCATGTACAGACATGGCCTCGGAACACGGAAGACCGAAAGGTCGAGCATGAGTCGTATAGAAGATACGATCAACATGAAGATGTTCATCGATGTTGACTAGTCCGTCTCACGTGATGATCGGACACGGCCTAGTTGACTCGGATCATGTTTCACTTAGATGACTAGAGGGATGTCTATCTGAGTGGGAGTTCATTAGATGAACTCAATTATCATGAACATAGTCTAAATTGTCTTTGCAAATATGTTGTAGATAAATAGCTCACATTGTAGCTCCCTGTTTCAATACGTTCCTAGAGACTAAGTTGAAAGATATTGTAAGCAATGATGCGGACTGGGTCCATAGTCTGAGGAGTGTCCTCACTGCTACACAGAAGGCTTACGTCTTTGATGCACCGCTCGATGTGCAAACCCCTACAACGTCGTCTGTGGATGTTGTGAACACCTGACAGACACATCCTGATGACTACTTGATAGTTTAGTGCACCATACTTTACGGCTTAGAATCGGGATTCCAATGACGTTTGCCATAAGACATATGAGATGTTCCAAGAGCTGAAATTGGGATTTCAGGCTCATGCCCGTGTATGAGACCTCTGACAAGTTCTTTTGCCAACAAGATGGAGGAGAATAGCTCAGCTAGTGAGCATGTGCTCAGAATGTCTGTGCTACAATCACTTAAAGCAGTGGGAGTTAAACTTCCAGATAAGATAGTGATTGATAGAGTTCTGTAGCCACTATCACTAAGCTACTAGATCTTCGTGATGAACTATGACATGCAAGGGATGGAGTTGATCTTGGAGCTGTTCGCGGTGCTTAAGACCGCAAAAGGTAGAGATCAAGAAGGAGCATCAAGTGTTGATGGTTTAATAAGACCACTGGTTTCAAGAAGGGCAAGGGCTAGAAGGGAAACTTCATGGATGGCAAACCAGTTGCCGCTCCAGTGAAGGAACCCAAGGTTGAACCCAAACTCGAGACTAAGTGCTTCTATTGTAAGGGGAACGGTCACTGGTAGCGGAATTACCCCAAATGCATGGTAGATAAGAAGGCTGGCAACTTCAAAGTATATACGTGTTATTAATGTGTACCTCACTAGTACTCCTGGTAGCACCTGGGTATTGGATACCGGTTCAGTTACTATTATTGGTGACTTGAAGCAAAAGCTACGGACTAAACGGAGACTGGCTAAGGGCGAGGTGACGATGTGTGTTGGAAGTGTTTCCAAAGTTGATGAGATCACCATCGCACGCTCCATCTGCCTTCGGGATTAGTATTGAACCTAGATAAATGTTATCAGGTGTCTACGTTGAGCATGAATATGATTAGATCATGTTCATTGCAATACGGTTATTCATTTAAGTTAGAGAATAATGGTTATTCTGTTTACATGAATAATACCTTTCCATGGTCATGCACCCTATGTGAATGGTTCATTGAATCTCGGTCGTAGGTAATACACATGTTCACGCCAAAAGATGTAGAGTTAATAATGATAGTACCACTTTCTCGTGGCACTGCCGCTTAGGTCATATTGGCGTAAGATGCATGAAGAAACTCCATGTCCAATGGATGTTTGGAGTCACTTGATTTTGAATCATTGACACATGCGAGCCATGCCTCATGGGCAGGATGACTAAGACCCCGTTTTCAGGTACAATGAAACGGGCAAGTGACTTGTTGGAAATCATGCATGCTGATGCGTGTGATCCAATGAGAATTGAAGCGTGCGGTGGATATCGCTATTTTCTCATCTTCACTGACGATTTGGGTAGATATAGGTATATCTACTTAATGAAGCACAAGTCTGAAACGTTTGAAAAGTTCAAGCGATTTCAGAGTGAAGTTAAGAATCATCATAACAATAAGATCATGTTCCTACGATCTGATCAAAAGGGGATTTTCTGAGTTATGAGTTTGGCAATCACTTAAGACATTGTGGAATTGTTTCACAGTTGAAGCCACCTGGAACACCACAGTGAATGGTGTGTCCGGACGTCGTAATCGAACCCTATGAGATATGGTGCGATCTATGATGTCTCTTACCAATCTACCGTTTTCATTTTGAGGTTATGCGTTAGAGACAGCTGCATTCACTTTAGATAGGACACCATCTAAGTCCGTTGAGACGATGTCGTATGACATTGGTTTGGCAAGAAACCAAAGTTGTCGTTCTTAATGTTTGGGGCTGCGATGCTTAAGGCTTCAGCCGGAGAAGCTCGAACCCAAAGCGGACAAACACATCTTCATAGGATACCCAAAGGTGACAGTTGGGTATACCTTCTATCTCAGATCCGAGGGCAAATTGTTTGTCGCTAAGAACGGGTCCTTTCTCGAGAAGGAGTTTATCTCGAAAGAATTGAGTGGGAGGAAGATAGAACTTGATGAGGTTGTCGAACCTTTACTTCAACCAGAGAGTGATGCAACACAGAAAGATGTTTTCTGTGGCGCCTACGTCTGTTGAAGAGGAAGTTAATGATAGTGATCATGAAGCTTCAGATCAAGTTGCTATCGAACCTCGTAGGTCGACAAGGATATCTACTACTCCTGAGTGGTACGGTAATCCTGTCTTAGATATCATGTTGTTAGACAACTATGAACCTACGAGCTATGGAGAAGCGATGGTGGGCCTGTATTCCGACAAATGGTTAGAAGCCATGAAATCCGAGATAGGATCCATATATCAGAACAAAGTATGGACTTTGGTGGACTTGCCCGGTGATCGGCAAGCCATTGAGATAAATGGATCTTTAAGAAGAAGACCGACGTGGGCGGTAATGTTACCGTCTATGAAGCTCGACTTGTGGGAAAGAGTCTTTTCACAAGTTCAAGGAGTTGACTACGATGAGAATTTCTCACCCGTAGCGATGCTTAAGTCCGTCGGAATCATGTAGCATTAGCTGTATTTTTTGATTATGAAATCTTACAGATGGATGTCAAAACAAGTTTTCTTACCAGTTTTCGTAAGAAAAGTTGTATGTGATACAATAAAAGGTTTTGTCGATCCTAAGGATGCTAAAAGGTATGCTGGCTCCAGCAATCCTTCTATGGACTAGAGCAAGCATCTCGGAATCGGAATATATGTTTTGATGGAGTGATCAAAGCTTTTAGGTTTATACAATGTTTGCTAGAAACTTGTATTTACAAGAAAGTGAGTGGGAGCACTACAACATTTCTGATAAGTATATGTGGATGACATATTGTTTGATTCGAAATAATGATAGAATTTCTGGAAAGCATAAACGGTTGTTTGAAGAGTGTTTTTCAAAGGAAGACCTGGATAAAGCTGCTTACATATTGGGCATCAAGATCTATAGAGATAGATCAAGACGCCTGATGATACTTTCAAAGAACGCACACCTTGACATGTTTTTGAAGGAGTTCAAAATAGATCAGTCAAAGAATGGGTGTTTACCGAGTTTTATGTGTGAAGTACTTGAGGTAAGATCAAATCTTGACACGGCATATTAGGAAAGATGAAAGGTCAGACGCCACAAGGACCGTCCCCTTAGTGTTTTTATAGGCTCCTTATACGGCGTATGCCATGTGAAAGTTTCTACCGATGAGCGGGTGCCTGGTAAGTCGGCATATCCAGTTGGTAAGATAGCTCTGGAAGTTGTTTTTGGATATGATCGTGACTCTAGGTCAGAGACGTTGACCTTTGAAGTGGTCAAGATCCACAACCCATATCATGCTCTGTTTGGACGGTCGGCTTATGCTAAGTTCATGGTGCGGCCTTGCTATGTGTTTCTGCAGCTCAAGATGTCAGTTCACAAGGGAACCATTACAATGCATGGGAGCCGTAAGATAGCTCTGGAATGCGAAGAAGGGGATGCGGCTTATGCTGAGTCGGCTTGTGCAACGGAGGATTTAAAATTTTACAAAGACAATGTTGATCTGACAGATATGACATCTTTGAAAAACCCAACTACAGAGCATGATCCGCTTTTAAAGTTTAAATCAGTAGATGATACCAAGATGGTTGATTTTGTTCCTGGCGACTCATCCAAGCAGTTCATCATCAGTGATAATCTAGATCCAAAATAGGAAAGCGCGCTCATCGAGTTCATCCATGAGAACCGGGACATCTTTGCATGGAAGCCTTCACACATGTCGGGTGTACCAAGAGAACTCGCTGAGCACACTCTTAATCTTGATCCAAAGTTTAAGCCGGTCAAATAGTTTCTTCGCCGTTTTAATGAGGAGAGACGGAAGGCCATCGGAGAGGAAGTAGCCCGGCTCTTGGCAGCTGGGTTTATCATCGAAGTTTTCCATCCTGAGTGGTTGGCTAACCCGGTGCTGGTACTTAAGAAGAATGACACTTGGCGTATGTGTGGGTGGACTACACGGATTTGGACAAGGCTTGTCCGACTGATCCTTTTGCTCTCCCTCGTATTGATCAGATTATTGATGCAACGGCGGGGTGTGAGTGTCTGAGTTTTTTTATGCTTATTTTGGTTATCATCAGATCAAGATGGCGGTTAAGGACAAAGAGAAGACAGCTTTCAGAACTCCCTTTGGAGCCTTCTGCTATGTGTCTATGCCTTTCGGGCTCAAGAGTGCCAGGCGACTTTTCAGAGATGTGTGCAAAATTGCCTTCATAATCAAATTGGGCGTAAAGTTCATGCTTATGTGGATGATATTGTGGTGAAGTCCAGAGAGAAAGAGACATTGATAGATGATTTGAAGGAAACCTTTGATAATCTTAGGGTTTATAAGATGATGTTTAACCCAGCCAAGTGTGTTTTTGGTGTGCCGGCAGGCAAGCTCTTGGGTTTTCTGGTGTCTAACAGGGGCATTGAAGCTAATCCAGAGAAAATCAAGGTCATTACTTCTCTGGCTAAGCCGGTGCGTGTCAATGATGTGCAACGTCTGGCGGGCCGTATTGCGGCGTTAAGCCGGTTCATAAGCCGGTTGGGAGAGAAAGCTATCCCTCTGTATCAGATGATGAAAAAGACATATAATTTTGTCTGGAGTGATGCTGCTAATGAAGCGTTTGAGGATTTGAAGAAACAGTTGGCTGAGCCGCCCGTGCTTGCTGCCCCTGTTGATAAAGAGCCTTTGTTGTTATATGTGGCTGCTAATAGCCGGGCTATCAGTGTAGCCATTGTGGTGGAAAGGAAGGAGGCAGGCAAGGAATATCCAGTTCAAAGGCCGGTTTATTACATCAGTGAGGTGCTTATTGAGTCCAAGCAGAGATATCCGCACTGGCAGAAGCCTGTATATGGGGTGTTCTTGGCTAGCCGGAAGCTTAAACACTATTTTCTGGGTCATCCCATCACTGTGGTTAGCTCTTCTCCTTTGGGAGATATCATCCAAAATAGGGAAGCAACTGGTCGGGTTGCTAAGTGGGCTATTGAGCTTGGACCTCACGGATTAAAGTATGTGCCTCGCACAGCCATCAAGTCTCAGGCGCTGGTGGATTTCATCAATGATTGGACAGAGCTGCAGATGCCTGAGAAAAAGCCAGATAACACGTATTGGACTATTCAGTTTGATGGGTCCAGACAGTTGGAAGGCTCGGGGGCTAGAGTTGTTCTTGCTTCCCCTCGAGAGTGATAAGTTCTGTTATGTTCTCCGTTTACTTTTTCCTTGCACTAACAATGCAGCTGAGTATGAGGCCTTGCTCCACGGTCTTCGGATGGCTAAGGAGATGAATTTAAGCCGGGTTAGGTGCTTCGACGACTCAGACTTGGTGGCTCAGCAAGTCTCTGGTACTTGGGATTCTAAGGATCCAATCATGACGGCTTATCGGTGAGAGGTGGACGTTATTGCTGGTCACTTCAAGGGTTATCAAGTTGAGCATGTTGATCGAAGAAAAAAATGAAGCGGCGGATGATTTAAGCCGGTTGGGTTCTCAACGTAAGCCGGTGCCGCCTAATGTTTTTCTTGATGTTTTGCATAACCCATCGGTCAAGTTACCTACAGAGGAGGATTTGGCTATCCTTGACCCGGAGGCTTAGTTGGTGGCGGCTCTTCATGTAATTCCGGATTGGACAGTTCTTATTTGGCTTATATGACCCAGGGCGAGTTACCTGAGGATGAAACCTTAGCTAGACAGATAACCCGACGGTCTAAGTCAATGACAATTGTTAATGGAGAATTACATCATCGCAGTGTCATAGGAGCATTTCAACGTTGTGTTTCTCCAGAGGAGGGCTGTGAGATCTTGCGTGAGATTCATGAAGGAGACTATTGTCATCATGCCGGTTCAAAATCTCTCATGGCTAAAGCTTTTCGTCATGGATTTTATTGGCTAGCAGCTCATGCTGATGCGGAGGACCTGGTTAGAAGATGTGATGGATGTCAGAATTTTTCACGACGAGCTCATGTGCCGGCTCAAGAATTGAGGATGATTCCAAGTACTTGGCCATTTGTAGTTTGGGGGCTTGATATGGTTGGACCTTTCAAAAGATTCAAGGACAAGAAGACCCACCTTTTGGTGGCGATTGATAAGTTCACTAAGTGGGTAGAGGCAGAGCCAGTCAGTAAGTGTGATGCAGCAACGGCGGTTCAATTCATGAAGAAGGTGTTCTTCCGTTTTGGCTTTCCACACAGCATCATAACAGACAATGGCACTAATCTCTCTAAAGACGCTATGGAAGAATTTTGTCAACGTGAGCACATCCGGCTTGATATGTCATCAGTGGCTCACCCTCAATCTAATGGTCAAGCGGAGAGAGCCAATCAGGAGATCTTGAAAGGCATCAAACCCCGGCTTATGGTTCCCCTGCAGAGAACGCCGGGTTGTTGGGTCGAGGAGTTACCTTCGTGTTATGGAGCATCAATACCACCCCTAACAGATCTACGGGATACATGCCTTTCTTCATGGTTTACGGAGCAGAGGCAGTTCTCCCTAGTGACATCCATCATGACTCACCTCGGGTGGTGGCTTATGTTGAAGTTGACAATGAAAAAGCACGTCAGGAAGCACTTGACCTGTTGGATGAAGAGCGTGACATCGCGTCGGCTCGTTCAACGAATTACCAGCAAGATCTGCGTTGTTACCACAGCCGCCGGGTTAAAACCAGAACTTTCCAAGAAGGCGATCTGGTGCTCCGGCATATCCAGGATCATACTGATATGCACAAGTTATCCCCACCTTGGGAAGGACCCTTTGTGGTCAGCAAGAATCTGAATAATGGGTCATATTACCTTATCGATGTTCGAGACCACCAGGACTCGCGCACGTCGGAGGAAGAGACCCGCCGGCCGTGGAATATTTCTCATCTTCGGCCTTACTACACTTGAGCCACTGGCTCTTCCAATGTACATATTTTGACAATGTATATATTATGATCGATATAATAAAGCCGGCATCCCTGCTAAAGCAGGGCTTCTATCATTTTTTCCTCTTTAAATAATGAGTTTTTGGTCACATGGGGGCTTCTGCTTTATACAACAAAGTTATGATTACCCTTTGATCCGGCTTATAAGCCACATAAAAAACTTGGGGGCTTGCTACCCAGGTTAAAGGGACCAAAGAGAGTCTGTTGCAAAAGCACAACTCAAACATAGGTACCCCCTGAGCACAGCTCAAAATATTGCTTGGGGGCTCTTTTGTTCTAAAGAACAAAGAGTTTGTAACCTTGTGATAGGCTATAAAAGCCAGGCTTGGAAGCCAGGTGTATTCACCTAAAACCCCGGGTTATCCTGCCTTTTTAAGTAAGTCACTTTGCCCAGGTAATCCTGGAAAGACCCGTCGAACGTTTGACCAGTCAATCTTATGCAGACCCAGAACTTGTCAAAGTTAAAACGACGATTGGTTAATGTGAGGTCCATCTTATAAGGTTTGTAAAACGGTTTAACTCAGTGGCCTTGCAGCACATGAAAAGCCTCGTTTTGGGCCTGGCAGCCCATGAAAAGCCTCGCTTCTCGTTTGTTTTTATTCAACAGATTCTTTCTTTTTGAGGTTTATTTGACAAGATTTATAAAGCTTGGTTGTAAATTACTGGTGTTTATTAACCCGGTCTGGCTTTTGACTATAAGTCGCTAGTATGAGATAACATCTGGTGTTTATTAACCCGACTTGGTCTTCGACTATAAGTCGATATTATGAAATAAAGATAATATCTGGTGTTTATTAACCCGGTCTAGATTTGTTCATAAGCCGGCAATCTCTGATAATTACCAGTGTCCAAAGCCTTGGGTTATCGCCCTTACTGCACTGGCTTGGTAAACCAACAAGTATGATGAAATATCACAGGTATGACATATTTTTTAATCATATATGATTATTATTTAGTGCATCCTTGGTTATAAATCATGATAAATTTATGTTGGGGCATTATAACCCGTCCAGCGGTAAACCGCCAGGACACTTTTCAGCTGTTGTATGCAGGAACAGATTCAAAATTGATAATATCACAAAGCATATATGGCATATTTTCGCATAGCAGATAAATGGTGTCATGAACAACACAATATGCACGATGGCATAGCAGAACAAGAAGTTTAAAACTAGCCTATTACAAGGCGCTTGGTGCCCAAAGGGATGATTGTTTGTTAAGTATCACAATCAGCAGATGATAAACCGGCCTCGGTTCATGAATCTTGGCCTGGCTGACTCGAAGGTTGCGATTTATCCCTTGCCGGTTTGTCTTCCTCCTCCACCGTCTGGAAGTGGGGTTTGGACCAGTCAAAGCCACACAAGGCGATGAATTCAACTTCGTCGTCAATCAGATCAGACGGATCAATATCAGGGGAGAAAGTGTGCTTACGAATGGGTGGAATTAAATCCATCACTTTATATGAAGTAGTCGGCATCTTCTTGTTATCTGCATCGTCACCCGGCTGATACTTGGTGAGGTTGGTCTCTTCGGCAATGATTGTTGCATGAGGGCGAATCTCTTTGACACAGGCAGCAAAGTCTTGTTGGTCAAAAGAGGTTCCATCTTCCTTGAGACTAGGATACCCACTGGCTACGTCTGCCGGGTCTAATTTCGGTACCTAGGCTTTGGCACGGATCAAGGCTGTCACAGCTCCGGCTCTAGCACAAGATCGCTTGATTTCTTGGAACCTGGTGGGCAAGATGGACAGTTTCTTCAAGACATCACTTAACAGATTTGGTCCTTGATTCGCTGGGGAGATAGTGGAAAGAGTCCGCTGAGCTCCAGTATATAATTGCTCAACAAGCGTGTAAACCGCCTTGAGCTTCACCAGTGTATTTTGGCTCAGATTCCTGCCCCTGGTACCTGAAACAAAAAGTGCAAAGATTGGTTAAGTGGCGACTTACAGTATGATGACAAATACTTATTCTGGATAAATAACAAGGTGACTTACCAAAGATTGCAGAAACCATCTGAGACACACGATTTTTTAAACCGGTGAGTTCAGTGGTAACCTCTTCCAGAGCCGCCTCGGCTTTTTCAGTATGCTGAATCAGGACCGTCTTTTCCTTGGCCCAAGCCTCTTTGTCTGCAGTAAAGCTGGTCTTCAATTTTTCGGCTTCAGACACACTAAACTGAAATTTTGATTCAGCCTTTTTGGTCTCAGTATCCTAAGCCACCAGCCGAGTCTTTGCCTCATTCAATTGAGTTTCTAGCTCTGTGGTAGCAGCCTGCATACAACATAAGTCCGTTAAAGTTTCATGGCGGATTACAATAATACAAGTCCCAAGTGCTTTTCAAGCAACAACACTTGGCACTTGGGGGCTAATGATTGTCAACGCAATTTTTCAAAGGAATCGACTCTTTCTAGAAAAGTCCCAAGTGCTTTGCAAGCAACAACACTTGGCACTTGGGGGCTAATGCATATTGCTTGTTTTCTTGCTAAAAGGATGAGCCGGGTGTGCTATTAACAATCCCAGCCGACTCATGGGGGATATGCAGTTAAGTTCTGTTCTTTTACATAATGATTAATAGGACCGGCTCATTCATACTGATTAAACCGACCCTTGGGGACTACAAATGCAAAGTTATGTTGTCATCAGCATCCGGTTTAAGTTTTTAAACTGGACTTGGAGGGAGTCTAGGGTAGAAGCTTGTCAAAATTTTAAGTCTACGGATTATTCAAGTTTATCATAATCAGAAGTTGGGGGCTGGTAGGATATAGACATAAGCCGGATGACGTACCTCATACTTCTGGTGCATTTGCTTCACCATTTCAATCTCCAAGTCACGGCAGGAATGCACTTGACTGACATAACCAGATAAAACTTCACTAATACTCAGGTGAGCATAGTGGGAGACATCAAACCTCACTTTCTCTCTTTCTATGACTTCTTGTTTGGAAGAGTGTCTCGCTAGTACAGTTGGATTCCCCAGTTCAACGAATCTGGCGCCAGTGATTAAAACGTCATCGCCATGAGTCTCTGGAGGGTTAGCTGAGCTTGACGGTTCAGCAGTCGATGGATCAAGAGTGGTTTCATCAACATACGCCTCAGGTAAATCCGGTTGAGCGTTGACAGCAGGATCTTCCGGTTGTTTAGGGTGTTCTCGTACAAGGGTTGGATGATCCGGTTCAATGGTTTTTGGATCCTCGGCCGACTTTGTCACCTTTGCTTTTTTGGGCTTCGCTTGACCGCTAAAAAGAATTTGGACAAGTCAGTATAATGATAAAGATATAAAGGTACAAAAGAAAGATATTTATTGTTACCTAGGGGTAGTCTTGAAAGCCGGCAGTTGAGTTTGCGACGAGTCGTCAGAGGAGGAATAGGAAATCTCCTGCAAGGATGGAATCAAAATTGAGTGATTAATGAAAGTAACTCGTTGGTAAATACAAGGGTTAATGTTAAAAAGAACCTCATTTTGGCGTTTCCGAGGAGTGTTCGGTAAGCCGGAGGATAAATCGTCATCTCCACCGGTCCGGGTCTGGCGGCGGCTCTCATGTTGCTATTGTTTCAAAAGAAAATGAGGATCTAAATAAGCCAAGGGGTGTGAAAACCTTACTTTCCGGGTTACCCGCCGAAGTTTCTGCCTTGGTAAAGGTTCTGAGTCAGAAGAAATAATAGTTACCTCTTCTTCGACTGCCTGGCTGGCCTCCGTGTCATCCTAGCAATAGTCAGTGTCAATAAGGCTGTTAAAAATAAGCCAAGAGAATCAAGGGCTACCTCTGACTCAGAGGCGTCATCCAGCTTTAGCAATTCAGAGGCGCTTGGCTTCTTTCTAGACCGCCTGCTGGTTTTTTTGGCGGCTCTCGCAGCAGCCTTAGCCTTTTTAGCAGCCTCATGGTCATATTTGGCCTTCTAGAAGTCAGATTTAGCCTGTGGAAGGATAACATATTGGAGTTCACGCAACGTTTAAGTGTTGAAGGAGAAAGAAATCAAAAAATTTACTTCTGGCGCCAGGTTAAGCTTGCAGAAAGGATTCAAACCCAGTTTGCTGCAGTCTTCATATTTACTATTTACAAGTGTGGTCGCCATCCCAACGATGCCCTCTTCAGTCAGTCGTAGAGAGCTATGGCGTAAGGGATCATCTGTTCCTCCGGTATAGCTACACATCAAACCGGATCGGAGGCTTAAGGGGATGATCCGCCATGCGACCCAGCAGCGGATTAAGTCGACTCCAGTTAAGCCATTTCCCAGCAAGGCTTGAACTTTTCTGATTGTAGGGACAAGTTTTTTGCGTTCGGTGGCGGTAAGTTTATCAGGGAGTTGGTACTTTGAATCGAGGCGCTCAGGCCAATAACCCGGCAACGGATTCTCATCAGACGGAGAGACATCTTTGCAGTAGAACCATGTTTGGTTCTAGTCTTTAGGATGACTTGGTAGAGCTACTTGAGGGAATATGGCATCTCGTCTGCGTTGAATTGAAATCCCACCAAGCTCCAAGCTGGGCCCATTTGTGAACTCGTTCTGCCGGTTCAAGTAGAAATACTCTCTGAAAAGCTCAACACTAGGCTCTTCTTGTAGGTATACCTCACAAAAGACTTGAAAGTTATAGATGTTTGATATGTAATTGGGTCCAATGTCTTGCGGATGGAGTTTGAAGAAGTGTAGGATATCTCTGAAGAATTTAGAGCCGAGTGGCGAGAAACCCAGGTTCATATGATCAGTAAATACGATAGCTTCACCGTCCTTAGGCTGAGGCTTCTCTTCGCCCGGTTCAGGAACACAATAATGCATCACACTCTTATCTGGCAAATATCCAACGGTGACGAAATCCTTCAAGGTGTCCTCAATGACTATGGAGGGAACCCAGTTGCAGGTCGTGATTGTTTTGGGCGGCATGGTGAAAGGACAACCTAAAAGACAGGAAAGAATTTGCCGGCTCAAGATGATTGTTAAAATTGCAAGTTAAGAAGTACAGTGCATGTTCAGAATGGCGGCTTAAGCAAGGGCTAATGATTTATGAAGTAACAATAAACCGGCAGAATAAGCCGCCATGACTACAGGCATTCAAGATCTACCAAGGCTATAATTTTGCTACATGTTAGGACAAACAGGTTCTGCAGATTGAGGTTGCAAATTTGGATCTACCTCTGTTCAGAAAAAAGAAATAAATTCGAAATCTACAGAGATAACAGTGGAAAAGCAGAGGTGCCCTAGAGGAGATCTGTCGCGGTGGGGATATATTCTAGTGTCAAAAACAAGTGCTAAAACTACTACCGTGCAAGATTCATACATGTGTTCGTGACATTGCTAAAAATATTATAATCTAAAATAGTGGTCACATTTTAAAAACATTTCATACCAGCAGACAATTATTAACCACTTATTGAAAATATATTTGACATGTATTTGAAAAGATGTTCATAACATGGATTTGAAAAATGTTCACTATCTATTTCAAAAATGTTCAATGTATATAAAAAAGGTCAATTTATATAAAAATGTACAATATGTATTAAAAAAGGATGGACATGTATTGGACAAAGGAAAAGAGATTAAAACATTT
>NC_053023.1:164582987-164599116 GCF_003073215.2 Triticum urartu | reverse complement strand
GCTGAGATGGCATGCCAAGGCCGATTAGTTGCTAAAATATCCTGCCATATATTTATTGTGACGTAGATTTCCATGGTCTAGTAGCCAATCTGTTAGGTGAAATAGCTCTACACCGTTTTATACTTGATCTTTGTTGCTGCGATGGCCTTCGATAGTTCGATGGCTATGTGCTTGGCCTCATTGACTGCTGAAACAGCCTGCCATAATTTAGGACTCAAATCTATTTGCTGAATTAGCTTTACATATATTTCGTTACTTAGATTTGCTCGTCCAAATATCTTGCCATAGCTTTAGACATCGACCTAGGTATTTTCTTCTGGACTTCATAAAAAAGCATATATGTTTTTCCTCTAATATCTAGTAGAAGAACTAGTTTGTATGTCTAACAGATGGACGGGACTTGGATAACTTCTACTCGAAGATTCTCCGCTGCATATGTAGAGGGGGTTGAAAACTTCATGAACTTTATCAGAGCTGAGTATGGTGGTCCGAAATCAGATGTGCTCTGCCCGTGTAGCAGTTGTATGAATTCAGTTACAAGACCCCAGTCAACTGTGCAAAATCATCTACACTTGGTATGGGATGGTCGGTCACATATACTAGCTGGGTTCATCATGGTGAAGCTGTGAACGTCAATGTTATTGACTATGTGGAAGCAGCAGATCAACATCTTGACCTAATGCTCAGATGGAAGAGGAGGAGGAGGTGGTGGCGGAGCCAGTGAGTTTGACCAACATTGAAACAATGCTACAAATGCTCATGCATTCCGTGAACTTTCACCTGCAGAAGAAAAACGGTGGGCCCGCATGTTGGAACAATGCAACGTGGCTGTCACCCCAGGAAATAAGTTGTCAGTATTCTCAGCTATGGTCACCTTTCTTCAGGTGAAGACATCTGAGCGGATGACCAACAAATCATTCGATGCGATGTTGGCTGCTTTCCGCAAAGCTTTCCCAGATGCGTCTGAGCTGCCACACACCTACAGTAAAATGAAGAATTTCCTTCATGCAGTTGGAATTGGATATGATATGATCCATGTTTGTAAGAATAATTGTGTTTTGTTTCGGAAGGATTATGCCAACTTAAGTGAATGCCCGAAATGCAAATCATCAAGATGGAAAGATGGCGATGCTGTGAAGAGGATTCCTCATAATGTTCTGAGACATTTTCCAATTACACAAAGATTGCAGAGCTTGTTTCATGATGCTGAAACAAGAGAGGATGTACTGTGGCATTCTAGGAACCAGGAGTACAGAGATCAGAATATAATGAGCCATCCATCACATGGTAGTGAGTGGAAAAGCTTCAATTAGAAGCACAAAAAGTTTGCTGCTGACCCGAGAAACATGTAACACCCCGGATGTAACTTTCCCAATTTGTACTCCAACTCTGCCATTTCCGGCGTTAAGTTATTTTATTTTCTCTAGTTCGGGTTTTTGTCTCCGTGTGTGCTATCTTTGTCATGCATCTCATATCATGTCATCATGGTGCATTGCATTTGCATACGTGTTCATCTCATGCATTCGAGCATTTTCCCCGTTGTCCGTTTTGCATTCTGGCGCTCCGTTCTCCTCCGGTGGTCATTTCTACCTTTCTTTCGTGTGTGGGGATTAAACCTTTCGGATTGGAACCGAGACTTGCCAAGCGGCCTTGGTTTACTACCGGTAGACCGCCTGTCAAGTTTCGTACCATTTGGACTTCGTTTGATGCTCCAATGGTTAACCGAGGGACGAAAGGCCTCGTGTGTGTTGCAGCCCAACACCCCTCATTTTGGCCAAAACCCACCAAACCCTCTCCATATTCTAGAGCGTTCGATCACGATCGCATGCCGAAAACGCACCCTCATTCTGAGTCTCCTAGCTCCCTCTACCTATAAATTAGTGCCTCCCCGTCCAAACGGACGAAACCTAGAATCCCTCTCCCCGCGCGCCGGACGTGTCCGCCTGCCGCGGGACCGAAAATCCTGCCGCCGCCGCCACGTGGCATCGCGCCATTCGCCCGCCCGGTCCCCAGATCGCCGGCCGCCCGGGCCCGGGAAGCCAAGGCCGCCCCCGCGGCCCGCTCCTCGCCCCGCCTCCTCGCGCCGCCGCCATCCGCCGCCTCCCAGCCGGCGCGCGCGGCGCCGCCCGCCACCCGCGCCGCCCGCTGCCGCCTTGGCGTCCGTGCCGCCTCGCCGCCTCCCCCATGCCGGATCCGGCCCCTCTCCGTCTCTCCCTCGACTCCGGTGCCTCCCTTCGCCAAGTCCGGCGACGAACTCCGGCAAGAACCCCGGCGATCCTCGTAAAGCGTGCAGATCTCAGATCGGATTTGTCTCGGGTTGACTTTTTGCCCGAAACCCTAGTTCATTTGCTCCTGTTCATCATGCCATAACTCCGCATCCGTAACTCCGTTTTTGGCATATAGCATATCAAAATGTTCACCGGAGCCGCCGCCTCGCCGGAGTTCTCGGTTCGCGTGCGTGAACAGTAACCCTAGATCTCGGAGGTTGAATTTTCTTAAGTCCGATAATTTTCAGTCCAAGTGCTCATGTGGCTCCGTAACTTTGCATCCGTAGCTCCGATTCATGCATATAGCATATCAAAATGTTCATCTCAGAGAGTACATCATTTCATTCCATTGCATCATTTTCATTTGAGTTCATCTTGATGCCCGAAATGCTGTTAGAAGAGGGCTACTTGAGTTAATTGTCAGATCTGCTACTCCATTTAGATATTTGTCATTTTTGCCATGATTAATGTGTTATGATATGCCCATGAGCTCTACATATGTTTTGTTAAGGGTTTTTCCATCTTTCAGAGGTGCAACCCATGTATTTTTGTGATGTGTGTGGTGACTAGCACAAGCTTGCAAAGTGAGGCACTTGGTAATGCTGATTTCAGGGACTTAGCATTTCCACCAAGTCCTTGAGCTGTTTATCTCATATGGCCATATGTTCATGTTGTTTCCTAGTGATCCGTGCCTCTTTTGAGGATGATCAGTAAGGATGTTTTGTAATCTGTAGTGCTCTATCCATCCATGTCTTTGTTTGCAATTATGGAGCACCCTAGCTTGAGTCAATCGAGCTCTACTTTTGCTACTTCGTGAATCTGGGCAGATTGTCTACTTGTTAGCGATTTTGCCGATGATGTTGTAGTTGATCCGTGCATGCTATGCTATTGTTCTTGCCATGTCTAGCTTGCATTTTGTGTATTCTTGATGGGTGTATGCTTAGTTATCATGACTTGCTCCGTAGTGAGTGCATCGAGCTCGTAAACATGCCTACTTGATATCTGTTTCAGCATGCTCCAGTTTTCACTAAGTCTGAGAACTGATTATGTTTTTGCCATGTTCACATGCTTGCAATTGTATTTTCTGATCCCTTTTGGCTCAAGGTCACTAAGGGACTTTTGTTAAGATCTTTGAGTAGCTCCATGCCATGCTTTACTTTACCATGTTCAGGTCCTGTAGCATGTAGTTTTATTGCTCCGAAGAGTGCTACCTGATCTGAGATTCCAGACAAGTGTTAATTTCAGTAAGTCTGAAATCTGTTTGCCATATGCATTTTTGCCATGCTTGTTTGAACCTGTTAATATATGAATTGGCCGTAGCTCAGTGCTAGACTTTTGTTAAGCATCTTGAATGCATCCCTGCCATGTATTTTTATGCCATGTTTGGGTGTTGTAGCTTGTTCATCTCATTGCATTTTAGATGGCTACTTGCTGTAAATCGCAGACCGGTGTCATATTTGAATCGCTTGCCATTTCCAAACCGTAACTCCGATTCCGGTGTTCTTCATATCGTTTTCAAGCGATTTCATCTCATATTTCCAGTGGCACACTTGGATTCCCAAGTTGAGGCCAGGTTCATGCATCCTTTGTCAATCTTGCATATGCATCCCGCATCGCATCCCGCATAGCATACCATCCTTGCATCATATTGTTTGAGCTTGCACGTGGTTGATTGTGTTCCTTGTTTGCTTGTTTGTCTTGTTTTGGTAGAGCCGGGAGATGTTTCGCTAACGAGGAGCCCGTTGAGTTTGCTTTCGAGGATCCAGTCAACTCTGACAACTTTGCAGGCAAGATGATCATACCCTCGAAATCACTACTATCTTTGCTTTGCTAGATGCTCGCTCTTTTGCTATGCCAATGCTACGATGCCTACCACTTGCTTTCAAGTCTCCCAAATTGCCATGTCAAACCTCTAACCCACCATGTCCTAGCAAACCGTTGATTGGCTATGTTACCGCTTTGCTCAGCCCCTCTTATAGCGTTGCCAGTTGCAGGTGAAGATTGGAGGCCGTTCCTTGTTGGAACATTATTTACTTGTTGGGATATCATTGTATTATCTTGTTATCTTAATGATCTATATACTTGGTAAAGGGTGGAAGGCTCGGCCTCGTCTCCTAGTGTTTTGTTCCACTCTTGCCGCCCTAGTTTCCGTCATATCGGTGTTATGTTCCCGGATTTTGCGTTCCTTACGGTTGGGTTATAATGGGAACCCCTTGATAGTTCGCCTTGATAAAACTTCTCCAGCAATGCCCAACCTTGGTTTTACCATTTTGCCACCTAGCCTTTTCCTTGGGTTTCCGACCGAGGGTCATCTTATTTAAACCCCCGGGCCAGTGCTCCTCTGAGTGTTGGTCCAACCGAGCGATGTCCGGGGCTACCAGGGGCAACTCTGGGCTGGCCTACCCGACGTCTTGCTCATCTGAGTGTGCCCTGAGAAAGAGATATGTGCAGCTCCTATCGGGATTTGTCGGCACATTCGGGCGGTGTTGCTGGTCTTGTTTTAACCTGTCGAAGTGTCTGAATTACGAGATACCGAGTCTGATCGGAACGTCTTGGGAGGAGGTCTATTCCTTCGTTGACCGTGAGAGCTTGTCATGGGCTAAGTTGGGACTCCCCTGCAGGGATTTGAACTTTCGAAAGTCGTGCCCGCGGTTATGGGCAGATGGGAATTTGTTAATGTCCGGTTGTAGATAACTTGAACCTTAACCTAATTAAAATGAATCAACTGAGTGTGTTACCGTGATGGCCTCTTCTGCGGAGTCCGGGAAGCGGACACGGTGTTGGAGTAATGTTTGTGCAGGTTGTCTCTAGTTTCTCGCTCGCGCTTTGCCTCCTCTTCTCGCTCTCTTTTGCGAACAGGATAGCCACCATATATGCTAGTCGCTTGCTGCAGCTCCACATATATTTACCTTGCCTTACCTATAAGCTTAAATAGTCTTGATCGCGAGGGTGCGAGATTGCTGAGTCCCTGTGGCTCACAGATTACTATTACACCAGATGCAGGGCCTGATGATTCCGTTCCAGGTGACGCGCTCGAGCTCAAGTGGGAGTTCGACGAGGACTCTCAACGTTATTATGTTTCCTTTCCTGATGATCAGTAGTGGTGCCCTGTTGGGGGTGATCGGGACCGTGTCGCATGTTGGGTTATCTTTTATTTTGGCGCCGTAGTCGGGCCATGAGTGTTTGGATGATGTAATGTTATTTATGTATTTGATTGACGTGGCGAGTGTAAGCCAACTATGTTATCCCTTTTTGATTATCTATATTACATGGGATGTTTGTGATGATTGCCTGACTTGCGACATATGCCTTCAATGCGATTATGCCTCTAAGTCGTGCCTCGACACGTGGGAGATATAGTCGCATCGAGGGTGTTACAGAAACATTAGACTTGGCCTTAGCTTCAGATGGATTTAACCCATTTGGCCACCAGAGCGCCACATATAGCATGTGGCCAGTGCTTGTTATCCCTTACAACATGCCTCCAAATGTCTGCACCAAAGAATCAAACTACATGATGGCCTTGCTCATCCCAGGTCCAAAAAGTCCTGGAAAGGATTTTGATTTGTTCATGGAGCCTCTTGTGGAGGAACTTCAACAGCTATGGAGGGTGTTCTCACTCGAGACCTATATAGCAGCCCACCAGCTGATTTCTTTCTGCGTGTTGTTATAATTTGGTGCATCCATGATTATCCGGCTTTGGGCACTATGTCAGGGCGAACGACACATGGTTACAATGCATGTGTTCGCTGTGACAGGAATCCGCTGTCATACGCAATACTTAGCAAGATCTGTTACATTGGACACCGCCGTTTCCTTGCCAAGGACAAGCCGCATCTAGAAAATACCGAAGACATGTGTTCAATGCAAAGCATGAAAACCGTGATGCGCCAAAGAGGCTCACCGCCGATGAGTTGCAAGTGGAATTAGAGAAGGTCAGGCATATTACACCAGGAAACCATCCTGATAATGGTAGCGGGAAAAGGAAGCGTGGCAGGGCAGAAGAGAGATTATTGTTTACCCGCAGGTCCACTTTGTGGGACTTGGAGTATTGGAAAGATTTGGATCTGCGGCATAATCTTGATGTGATGCACATCGAGAAAAATATATGTGACAGCATTATCGGCACACTTCTTAATATTGAAGGCAAGACGAAAGATACCTTAAAATCTAGGATTGATTTGACACACCTGGGTATCAGAAAGGATTTGCAGGTGCAAGATGAAGGTAAACCACGGGATATGGCACCAGCTGTGTACGTCTTGGACAAGGTAAAAAGAAAAGAATTCTGCGAGGTCCTGTCACGTGTGAGATTCCCACATGGATTTGCTTCCAACCCTGAAAGGAGAGTCAGTGCAGATGGAAACAAGGTACAAGGGTTGAAAACTCATGACTGCCACGTCCTACTTCAAAGGGTTTTACCTGTTATCCTTAGAGGATTGGGCCGCCCTGACTTATACAGAGCAGTTGCAGAGTTGGGACAATTCTTCAGGGAACTCTGCAGTAGGAATATCAGGATAGATGCTTTGGAGCGTCTTAGAGACAAGATACCAACTATCCTATGCGACCTTGAGAAGATATATCCTCCAGCCTTCTTTGATGTGATGGTGCATTTGGCTGTTCATCTACCTGATGAGGCACTACTTAGAGGTCCAGTACAGTATGGCTGGATGTACCCTATTGAAAGGCGGCTAGGCACTTTCAAGGGCTATGTTAGGAATAGAGCTAGACCCGAGGGTTCCATTGCAGAGGCCTACATTGCTACAGAAGCGTTGACATTCTGCTCAAAATACATTGAAACAGCTGATCAGCTTAGCAAAGAGGTGAAGACAATCCCGGGCTCAATGTTTTCGATTATTCTGTTCGAGTTACAGGGAAGAGTCGACAAGAGGACAAACCTAAAGATTTGGACAAAATGGTTTGGTATGTGTTGAATAACTGTCCTGAGATACTACCTTATATCAAGTAAGTGCTAAGTACTGCAGCTTATACATCGTAATCTACTAAACTTGCAGCACATTCTTATATATTTAGATGTTTGACGCGATCACTATGTTTGCAGCATCTACAAAAAGGAGTTACCGCAAAATCCAAGAAACATTGACAAACTGGTTATGGCAGGATTTGCGAAATGGTTCAAGAGCCATGTAAGCTTTTGAATTGCACTGTCAGTTTTTTTAATATATTGAGTACATAAGATGATCAGCTTGTCTATTTTCTAACCATAGGTTAAGAAGATGCGGGAGGATGGGCAGGCAGTTGATGATCCCTTTACTCACTAGCAATGGGTCCTAATACTCGGGTAAGACATTATGAATTTTGCGTTGTTGGACATTTCCGCTACAACACCCTTGCACGAGACGAAGGCAGGAAGACACAAAACAGTGCCATCATGAGCATGGATACATATGACAAAGAGACAACTGAAATGTATGCTAACATAACAGACATTGTTCAGTTGCAGTATATCTCCAGTTTCAAGGATCATTGGTGTGTGGTTCTGTTGTGCTGTCGTTGGTATAACCTGTTTTCCAGGATCGCAAAACCTACAGCTGATGATTATTTCAAATCCATCAATGTTAAGGCGGTGTACCAGACCAATGAGCCTTTTATTTTGGCAAATCAAGCAATATGGATATTTTTCTTGGAAGACACATTTGCACGTAGCTATGACTAGAGAGTATTGCAAAGGTTTGAGCAGAGGAATTCGTTTAATGAATTTGCACAACAAGATGATGCTTACACTGCTCCTGATGTACAAGATAACACAGATGTTCCTAATATCTTTGAGAACCATCACGTCAATGACGCCGGCGAAAAGATTGCATGTCGTGTTGTGGACATACAAGAGTTGATCAAGAAGAAGCCAATGTTCGAGGACATTGAGGACGAAGAAAAAGATAACACCGTGGGGAATTACGATTCAGATTGATACACATGGCGAAGATGTTGACGTTGCTGCTGCGGATGATGATTACATTGCTTTTGTCATATTTGCCTGTTAGAAGACATTTTTTATCTACTATGTGAAATTGTGTTTTCTATGACAACTGAAGCCTGATGAACAGGTTGTTTAGTATTTTCCTGTGAGAACATCACTTGTTATGTATGCTGATTTGTGTTTGGTGATTGTATGATGACTAAAACATGATGACATTGTTGTTTAGTTGTACTCATATTTGGCTGTGAAACTTGAATTTGATGACATAGTTTGTTGTTAGACTGCAATTTGCTCGACGTCTTCGAATGATAACAAAGCTGACCTAACAGGGCCTCTGCTAATTTATTTATTTATTACCAAAAGGGCCTCTGTTATTTATTTATTTATGAGCAAAAGGGGATACCCCCTGATTTCCGTTAATAGAAATCATTAGATGTTCACTACACTACGCCCAGCCTGCTACACAGGTTTCATTCATTAATAGTTTCAGCAAAGTGCTCATGTCATAGCCACTGAGTACATCATGAGTGCTACATACACTACAAATAAAGAGACAATCATCCTACAGAGCACATCGATTTTGCCCATTATCTTCACAAGCTCTTTCATCTACTCATTGTTGTCAATGCTGTTCAGCAGCTGTTGCTTGGCCATGATCAGAGGAACTGCATCTTTAACCTTCTGCTCTGCATCTTCCTCTTTTGTCGTTCCTTCAGTTATTTGTCCAACACCCCAACCTGCTGGTATTGGGATTCCTCGGCTAACCAAATAATCAGCGTAGTTGCACTCCTCCACATCAGCAACTTCCCAGAAATACAAATCACACGAATCTTCCCTTTTCTGCACGAATCAAATTGGAAGATCATCAACCAAACTATTAAAAAAATCAGCAACTGAAAGCAGCAGAACAACACTTAAACATATTATTACCCCATGATTCGGGCATTTGTAGAAGACTCGGCCAGGGTTGCGGATTGTGGTTGAGACGCGACGGATGACTCTGCGTGATTTGCAGCAGTGGCACCACACCAACGGCAGCAGGGTGCGTGCGATGAGCAATCGGCTGCGGTGCGCGTGCCGGCGGGGTGTGATGAGACCCACAGGCGATGGTACGGGTGGCGACTTGGCGCATATCTGGTTGTTGCCTGCTGAAGAGCAGGTGGACGAGCAGCCAGCGGACATGGTTGCTGCGGCCAGAGCTTCTGATGCTAGGCAGAGTAAGTAGAGAAGAGGAGAAGTGAACGTTGGATATGTCAGTTTCATTACTGCAGAGTAGCATAGCACCATATATAGTCATAGTCTAGGTTTGGATTCAAACCAGCTACAGGAGCACGTCTCTCTTGTTTCTAAAACTCAGCAACATCTCTTTACTCGTACACTAGCTTGTTTTGTACGCCTTCTCAAGTCTTTGATTCCTCCACCTAACATCTGGGACCCACCGGAAGGGCCTATGTATTTCGCGAAAAAAGCGTGCCCCCCGCTGACAGGTCGGACCCACCAGCTATCTTCGCACACAAGGAAGTGCCTCCTTATTACGCATAAAAAATGAATACTCCCCCTGCCAGTTGGAACCCAGCATCGTGGGAGGCTAACTTGTGGGCCTACCAAGTTGACGGGGACGGAGGGCTTTGTCAACTTAGTCAGTATGAGTGATTCTAGCTCCAGTTACCGTACGATGTTCATCCAACGGCAGTAGTGCTTCTTCAACCTCTAGTCTTCTTGCTCCAGCCGCCCAAACCAGCGTCGGTCGTGCCGCGTGCTCCTGCCTCCTGTGGCCGACTGTGATGCCACGGAGGCCTCACCGCCCCCTACTACTCCCACCGCTAGCCAAGGCATCCCTCTACTCACCCACAGCCCCTGTTATTCTACGGCGACGGTAGCCTCACACCGCAGCCGAACCAGTGAACCCTCGTACTCCTCTCCGCATGGGCATCCACTGCCGCGTCTTCCCCGGCTCCGCGTCGTCCCCTTCCTAGGCCTCGCCGTCGTCCACCGCCTTGGTGCTCTCGGCGCGGTCAATGTGGTCAACGACCGACTTCCATCGGAAGAGTACTGTACGTGGAGAGGCTGACAGCTGAGAGTCCACGGCCACAGCCCAGTTTTTTGTGATTTGCCAAGTAAGTCGCTTTGTCAGGCCTGTTGGGCTGCAAATCTTTCAAGACGAGGAGAGCTTCATTCGGCTGGCCGAGAAAATGGCCTATCAGTAATGAGAAATGGGTTGTACATTTTTAAAACACATCAAACCGGCAATTAGTTTCAAATATCTTTTTTTCATTTCGAGATTTTAAATTGCATTGATTTTTATGCGTGGACAATTTTTTGGATTTTATATTGATATACATTTATTTTTAAAATCAGTTTGAATGTGACTCGAAATTTCAGGATTAAAAACAGTTCAGACCGCACCGAAATACGCAAAATTTTGTATAATTTTTTAACCATGGCCACAATATGGGCTGTAATGCTAACAAAAAGAATACGGGCTCCAAAAAACCTTAAGAATTAGCAAATGGGTTGTAAATTATTAGAAATAATGGCATATGGGTTGTATGATGTTTTCCACAGATTTGAGGCTTTCCTAAAAAAAGGTTGATGCACAAGCAGTGACTATTGGATGTCCATCCAACGGCCGTCGTGCTTCTTCAATCTCTGCTCTTCCTGCTCCAGCCGCTCAAACAAGTGCCAGCGGGACTGCCTGCTCTCTCCTCCCTGCGGCCGGCTGTGCTACCGCGCAGGCCTCACCACCCCATCGTACTCCCATCGCTGGCCTAGCCATCCCTCTACTCACCCACACCTGATGTTATTCTCCGGCGACGGCAGATGAACCAGTAAACCCTCGTACAGTCATACTCCCCTTCGCATGGGAAACAACTGCCGAGTCTTCCCTGCCTCCGTGTCGTTCCCTTCCTAGGCCTCATCGTCGTCCACCACCCCGGTGCTCTCAGCGTGGCCTGGTCAACGTGGTCAACGACCGACATGCATCTGAAGTGGACTGTACGTGGAGAGGCTGACAGCTGGGTCCACGGCTGCACGTAAGGAAATGCCTCCTTATTTCACGCAAAATAATGATTCCTCCCCCTGACATCTGGGACCCACCGAAAGGGCCTCTGTATTTTGCGAAAAAAATGTTACCGTCGCTGACAGCTTGGACCCACCGGCTATATCTTCGCACGCAAGGAAGTGCCTCCTTATTATGCACAAAAAATGAATACTCCCCCTACTAGCTGGGACCCAGTATAGTGGCAGGTTGACTTGTGGGCCTACTAAGTTGACGGGGACGAAGGGCTTTGTCAACTTAGTCAATATGCACGATTCTATCTCTAGTGACCGTACGATGTCCATCCAACGGCCGTAGTGCTTCTTCAACCTCTGGTCTTCTTGCTCCAGCCGCCCAAACCAGCGCCGGTCGTGCCTCATGCTCCTGCCTCCCGTGGCCGGCTGCGATGCGGCGGAGGCCTCACCGCCCCCTACTACTCCCACCGCTGGCCAGGCCATCCCTCTATTCACCCACACCCCCTGTTATTCTGCGGCGACGACAGCCTCACACCGCAGCGAACCAGTGAGCCCTCGTACTCCTCTTCGCGTGGGCATCCACTGCCGTGTCTTCCCCGGCTCCGCGTCGTCCCCTTCCTAGGCCTCGTCGTTGTCCACTGCCCTGGTGCTCTCGGCGTGGCGTGGTCAACATGGTCAAGGAACGACTTCCATCGAAAGAGTATTGTACGTGGAGAGGCTGACAGCTGGGTCCACGACAGCCACTAGGAAGTGCCTCCTTATTACGTGGAAAATAATTATTCCTCCACCTGACAGCAGGGACCCACCGAATGGGCCACCGTATTTGGTGAAAAAAACGTTTCCCCCCTGACTGTTGGGACCCATCGGACGGGCCACCGTATTTCGTGAAAAAAACGTTCCCTCCGCTGTCAGCTCGGACCCACAGGAAGTGCCTCCTTATTACGCACAAAAAAATGAATACTACCCCAGCTAGTTGGGACCCACCTTGGTGGGTGACTGACTTGTGGGCCTACTAAGTTGACGGGGATGGAGTGCTTTGTCAACTTAGTCAATATGAACGATTCTAGCTCCAGTGACCGTACGATGTCCATCCAACGGCCGTAGTGCTTCTTCAACCTCTGTTCTTCTTGCTTCTTGCTCCAGCCGCCCAGAGCAGCACCGGTCGTGCTGCATGCTCCTGCCTCCCGTGGCCGGCTATGCTGCCATGGAGGCCTCATCGCCCCCTACTACTCCCACCGCTGGCCAGGCCCTGCAGCGACGGCAGCCTCACACCGCAGCCGAACCGGTGAAACCTCCTCTCCGCGCGGGCTTCCGCTGTCACGTCTTCCCCGGCTCCGCGTCGTCCCCTTCCTAGGCCTCGCCGTCGTCCACCGCCCTGGTACTCTCGACATGACGTGGTCAACATGGTCAAGGAACGGCTTCCATCGGATGTGGACTGTATGTGGAGAGGCTGACAACTGGGTCCACGGCCGCAACAAGGAAGTGCCTCCTTATTACGCGCAAAATAATTATTCCTCCACCTGACAGCGGGGACCCACTAGACGGGCCACCGTATTTTGCGAAAAAACGTTTCCCCTGACTGCTGGGACCCACCAACTACATCTTCGTACGCAAGGAAGTGCATTCGGGCAAAAAACGATTCGCCCCCTGACTGCTGGGACCCACCAGCTACATCTTCGCATGCAAGGAAGTGCCTAACAGTCGGGACCCACCTGGTCGAAGCGTACGTAGCATTGTCATTCTGGTCGCGAACATGTACGTACATACTGGTCGATGTAGAGGCTCGCATGTGTCGTAGTAGAGGCGCGCACGTGGCATGTACATGTATGTATAGCTACCAGTGTGCAAGAAAGAAAATATCGCCACATACGTACATACGGGCAGGGTCTCGAACACCTACTCGCGCATACGTACGGCCAGGGCTCGTGTACATGGCTGGGTCGAAACGGAGAAACAACATCGTTGTCGTGTTCATGGCAAGCCAACCGGCTGGGACGGAACAGAATGCGTCATCCAGTTCATCGGGAGGGCTTGGACGGAACAGCCAATGGAAACGAGGCATGGCGTACCGTAGAACGGAGGAAACAGCCTTCTGTTCGACCGGCCATGGTCGAAACGGGATCCTGTTCATCGGGAGGGGCCTGGCGTCCCGCAAAACGGAGGAAACGGACCTCCTACGGTCGAAACGGGGGTCCTGTTGATCGGAGGGGTGTGGCGTACCGCAAAAGAGAGGAAACGGACTTGTGTTGGAGCGCTACGGTCGAAACGGGGCTCCTGTTCATCGGGAGGGGTGTGGCGCACCGCAAAACGGGACTCCACGGGATACTGTTCGTCTCCACCGTCGACCCCGTCCAGCCCCCACGGGCTACTTTTCATCCACCGTCGACCTCCTACAGCCTCCACCTGCGACTGTTCATCCACGGGCTCCTGTTCATCCAGCCTCCACCGCGTGCTACTCCACCGGCTAATGTTCAACCAGCCCTCTCCACGGGCTCCTGTTCAACCACCCCTCCACGGGCTACTGTTCATCTTGCCCTCCACCGTCTACTGTTCATCCTGCCCTCCACGGGGTGGTCCTATTCATCCTGCCCTCCACGGGGTCCTGTTCATCCAGCCCCAACCGGCTCGATCGATCGGGGTCCTGTTCATCCAGAGGCAACACCACGGGGTCCTGTTCATCCACCCCCACCGGGAACTGTTCATCCAAACCCCCCCAGCAACGCTCACTGTTCATCCAGAGGCAGCATCGATCGGCTTCAGTTAGCAGCAGTAGCGAAGGAATCGCTCGATCGGGTTCAGTTAACAGCCATCGATCGATCGCTCGGGTTCAGTAACGCGTAGCCTGCAGTGCAATCGCTCGGGTTCAGTTAGAGCCCAACGCCTCGCACCACACGCGTGTGTGTACGAGAGAAACGCGCATCGCTCGGCCCCGACCACCCACCGTAACCGGGAACACCCTGATATTTTCCTCGCCCTCGCTTCTACCACGGTTTTTTCCGTCATGGACGGCCCAAAGAATGTCATGCAGCTGCGTCTCCGGCCCGCCCAGGACGAAAAGCCCATTTTCTGTCATGATTTTTTGTCATAGAAGTAGACCCCACCACATCTATGATGATACCGGGTGTTTGTCACAATTATCGTCATAGAAGTGTCATAAGTATGACAAAAAAATTTGCGGCCCAAAATGTCACGGATGTGTCTTTTTTTATGAACACATGCTTTGCAACTCTTGCAAGAGCAACCAAGGCAAGGCAACCAAGGAAATCAAGGCCAAATTTCAACAATCAGCCTCAGTTTGCTACCCTCAACCAGTTCCTCGCAAACCAGCCGAAGTCTTTCAGCAACTGTGTCGAGGCCACAGACGCCAACGATTGGCTCATGGACATCTGCAAGCATTTTGAATGTAGCAATGTCAGGCCTGAGGACTTTGTCAAGTTTGCTTCGTTTCAACTCAAGGACCAAGCTGCTGAGTGTATCAACAATACAGAGATTCCAGAGGAGGTCGTGTGATTACCTGGATGATTTCCGCCGAGACTTCAAAGCTCATCATATTCCAACAAGTGTTGCTGAGAGCAAGCGTGAGGAGTTCCGCAATCTCAAGCAAGGCAGCATGTCGCTGTATCAATACAATATCCAGTTTCAGAAACTTGCTCGCTTCGCTAAACAAGACGTTCCTGATGAAAAGAGTATGATCTATCAATTCAGAGGTGGCCTCAGAGAAGATCTGCAGTTAGCTCTCGTGCTTCTTGAGCCGACTAAGTTCGATCAATTCTATAACATGGCACTAAAGCAAGAAGCTGCTCAGCTCAAGTGTGAGGCTTCTAAGAAGAGAGTCAGGGATGCAGTTCAGTATCTTCTTCCTCACAAGTGGCAGCTAAGCAACAGAAGTTCTGGTTCCTCCTCCTCCGTTTCGTCAGCCCTACCAAGAAGAGCAAAGGTGGCAATGGATCTTCCCACCCACCCAACCCAGGCTATCATAACAAAGCTCAGTCTCAAACTCCAAGGTCAAGTGCTCCTTTCATCGTAGTCTGATACGTCTCCGTCGTATCTACTTTTCCAAACACTTTTCCCTTGTTTTGGACTCTAACTTGTATGATTTGAATGGAACTAACCGCGACTGACGCTGTTTTCAGCAGAACTGCCATGATGTTGTTTTATGTGCAGAAAACAAAAGTTCTCGGAATGATCTGAAACTCCACGAAATATCTTACAATAAATAATAAAAAATCCTCGCCAAAGATGAAGACCAGGGGGCCCACACCCTGTCCACGAGGGTGGGAGGCGCCCCCCTAGGGCGCGCCCCCTACCTCGTGGGCCCCCTGGAGACCTCCGACTCCAACTCCAACTCTATATAACTGCTTTCGGGGAGAAAAAAATAGAGAAAGAAATCATCGCGTTTTACGATACGGAGCCGCCGCCAAGCCCTAAAACCTCTCGGGAGGGCTGATCTGGAGTCCGTTCGGGGCTCCAGAGAGGGAATCCATCGCCATCGTCATCATCAACCATCCTCCATCACCAATTTCATGATGCTCACCGCCGTGCGTGAGTAATTCCATCGTAGGCTTGCTGGACGGTGATGGGTTGGATGAGATTTATCATGTAATCGAGTTAGTTTTGTTAGGGTTTGATCCCTAGTATCCACTATGTTCTGAGATTGATGTTGCTATGACTTTGCTATGCTTAATGCTTGTCACTAGGGCCCGAGTGCCATGATTTCAGATCTGAACCTATTATGTTTTCATGAATATATGAGTTCTTGATCCTATCTTGCAAGTCTATAGTCACCTATTATGTGTTATGATCCGTTAACCCCGAAGTGACAATAATCGGGATACTTACCGGTGATGACCGTAGTTTGAGGAGTTCATGTATTCACTATGTGTTAATGCTTTGGTTTCAGCGCTCTCTG